>NW_025335317.1:10572896-10629937 GCF_004798865.1 Varanus komodoensis
GCGCGCGCGCACATAAGAGAAATTCATTCCATCAAATCTGGGACTGAACTGTAGAGTGGAAATTAGCAATCAGGTGTCTAGTTAAAATTTCATCCCACTAATAATATTTATTTTAATTCATCCCATTTGTTTAAAATAACTCCATCTTCTCATTTGCATATACATTTCTTAATTGTGTACATTCAATTGCTGTATACCTGGATTCAGTTCACACAAGCATGTTCATGATTTGACGACTCAATATGTCATCTCCCACCCACTCCAATGCAATGTTTCTCCAGGGAGTTATGAAATACATATGCCTGCTAATCAACAAGTTGTACGGTAATTATGTGTGGCTAAAACAGGTTGTGTAGGTGTGTGTTTGAAAAAAAAACCCTGATGATCAGCAGTTGGATGTGAAAAGTTGTCTCCATTGAAAACCTTGCAATGAAGTTGATACAAACCCCCTCACCTTTTCCTTCTGAGGTTCTTAGCACAAGATGGTGATGGTGATGATGGTGATAATGATAACGTGTCTTATCTATATCCAAGCCAATTTAGCAATAATCTATTTTATAAATATTGCATTTTATTCTTCTTTTAAACAAGGTGTTTCCTGCAATCTTCTGTGTGTTTCCTTTTCAAATTAAGCATAACCTAACAGTCTCCCTAAATTTGGCTCAAACACCCCCCACCCTACCCCAGCAACCAACAGCACTTTCAACATTATGACACACAGCATTTCAGTTTGGTCTATTTTGTCCTTATTCGGAAATGAAATATAAAGAAACACACAAGAAATTCCATTTCATCTGTTGAAAATGTCTGGCAGGAAAACTACTTTTCATTTCATTCTTTCAAGATTACTACCACTGTGGGGGAAATAGGAACCCAACCAACAAATTAAAATAGCTTTTCTTGTTTCTCTGTTAAACATTCCAGCAAGTGGTTAATAGTTGGCGATTAGAAGGAAGGGATATATGATACCGAGTGAGCCAATTGGTCTACCTTGCCAAATAAGTTCTCATCTGGCTGATGGGGTTCTATTTTCAAAAAACCAGATGCACAGGACTCAAGAGACAATGAATGAGTGCCATTTGGAGCCTGAAAGACCTTCCTTTCCAATAACAATGTCTTTACTCATGCTGTTGATCCATGTGTTAAACATATATATATGGAATTAACTTTGGGAATTCTGCAAATCTGGCATATCCACTGACATTTGATTAATATCACAAAAGGAGAATACCACTATCAAAAATGACAGTGGAGAACCCAAAGGGATATTGGTCGATGAAGGGTCCTGTAATGGTAGACAAGGAAAAAAAGCTGGATTTTGATTAATGTAATTTAGAGAATTTGACAGTGACTCAACACTGTCATTGCTGAGACCAAAGGACATCACACATAAACATGAAGTATGTCTAAGAACAGTAATTGAAGGCATTTAAGAAAAGCAAGACTGTCAATCAAATTAGGGTGGCAGAACTGAAATTTTCTGAAGAAATGTACTCTCATTTACCAGATTACTGGATAGTCAATAATTTAACAACAATGACACTGCAGATATATAACCAGCCTTTTTACCATAAATAAAGTGGTAAAAGCACAAATAAATGGACAACAAACATGGAGCAGGGGTGGGGGAAATAGAAATATTTATGCAGTCCTTTAAAGGAAGGATGCATGAGGCATCTGTCCAGGGATAGGATTTCCTGAGCTGAGCTCTGCAGTCTCTGGGCTGCTTCACAGCAGCCCAGAGTACAATTTCCTGGTGAGTCTGCTCTGTATTCACAGGGAGCTGACCAGGATCTGAGTCCCAAGCCCGCACAAGCAGTACTCTTCTCACACACCAGGAGAAGCTGATGCTTGAGTGGCAGGAACTGATGCTGAAGGAGCCGTATGCCAGCAAGTCTTCCAAGCATTGCACAAATAGCATCCCTCTCCTGTCCCAGCTGCAGTCCTCTTTTCGGCAGCTGCATTGGGCACAGAAGAAGGTTACTGGTTGCACAGCCAGGGGTCGGAGAGCTTCTGTGACTTCCTCTCAGCCTGGCTTGCTTTGGAGGACTGGGCCAAGCATGAGAGGAAGCCTAGTAGTGCTTGGAGGGATGGATTCCGAAAGGGTTCATCCCAGCCCTACTTTAGAGTATGCCTTCCATCTGGAATCCTTAGAACAACCCCGGCAAGATTAATTAGTATTATTGGCCCTATATATTACATTTTATGACAGTAATGCTTTATTTAATGGCTGAACTACATTTGGGGTGCAGTTGTAACACCCCAACAACAAATAGAAACATAGTAACAGACTGCGTCAGAAGAGGCTTCCTGGGCCATCTAGTCTGACCCCCGGCTCCAGCGGGATCCTCTCATGACATTCCTACCATGTGCATGTCTAACTTATCCTAGAACATCCTCACCAATAGGGTTCTTTTAGGCTTCCAAACTCTGAGGCTTAGCACCATCCAATGCCAGGTACAAGGCATGGAGGAGGTGATCTCCACTAGGGTCACATCTGGTACCTTGCATTTGCTCTAGACAACCATTTTGGCCACCTAGAGTGAGCACTGGGAAGGGAAGGAGGAAGAAGCATAACTTTGCAGCCCAAGCATCTTCCTCCTTGCTGCCCCTGGTGTCCCCCCCCTTTCCCCACTCCAAAGTCCAGTTGTGACTGGTAAGTGTGTGTGGGGAGGTACCCTAAACATTGCTGTCCCTGCTGGCCTTGGGAAGGGTTGTAGACAGGGTCTGTGCTCAGCCTTCAGCATCCCACCTCTGAGACTGGAGGGTCTCCAAGGGTCTAGGATTGCACTCTTAACATTTTTTTTATAAGATAACCTTTTTAAAAACCCTCTTTGCCCAAAAAACTCTGTTCACAGGAGGATGAGAGTATAAGAAATGAAGGGACACACCTCTAGCTCAGGATGCAAAGGGGACATTTTTTCTATAATGGGCACAAGATACAGTGTCTCTCTCCCTTTATGTCACAAAGGCCACATTTGATGCTCCTTTTCCTATTGGTGGCATCAGCCAATAGGAAAATACCCCCCCTCTCTCTTCCAAGCAGGCAGCCATTGCACAAGGCCAGGTTGGCCAGCGTCAGAAGACATCCAGAGGCTGGCTGTAGCAGGGAGGAACAAGGGAGCAAGCCCCCTTTCTCCTCTAGGTATGCAGGAGTGTGGGGTCTTTCTTTTTCTGGGAAGGGGACCAGCAGTGGTGGAGCATAGGGATCACCATCACCAGCAGCAACATGGGCAGAAAGCAGCAAGACAGGGTAGGAAATGGGGCAAGCAGTCACCCCACTAAGGATAGAACTTCTGGCTCCAAAAAGCATCCCTAGGTAGCCATACTAAAAGATGGAGAACAGGGATGGGCAAGTGGGTAGAAAGCTGTTCCACCTGCAACGTGTCTGTTTCACAAAGACTTTTGCTTCAGTGTCCATCAGTTTTCAGACTCCAAATGTGAGTCATATCATGTTCCCAAAAGCACACACATACACAGGACTAAAAATGCACAGACCTCCCTCATGATGCATATTTTCAGCCTTTGTGCAAGCATTTGCTCATTTGGTGGGTTTCTTTCTTTCTTTCTTTCTTTCTTTCTTTCTTTCTTTCTTTCTTTCTATTTTTCTTGGACAGATAGAACAAACAAATTCAGTCCTCAGGCCTTGCAGTCTGCTCTCAAGCTGGGAAAGACAGCTAGCTGTGGAATCCAAGAAATCCAGGTTCCTTTAAGTCCATTGCAGATCTGTTCGATATCCCTAAGGTAGAAACAATAGACTCCGACAAAGGAAGGCAGGAATATTCAACAGCCTTAACACAAAGATGCTGAAACAGAAAGAAAATGAAAATAAATAAGTAAATAAAGCTAAAATGGAATGACAAAGATGAAAATTGAGGAGGAAGGACTGAAAATAGGGCAAAACTAATGGTTATAGAATGGAAGTGTGATTTACGAAACAAGCTATGGAGAGGAAAATATCTGCCTGGCAATCTACACATGATTTTAGCAGCAGACAGCACAAACAACCAGTGTCCTGTAGCCATGGTTTTTGGTTTTTAGTTTTATAATTACTTTTTATAATTTTTAATTTGATTGTGAGCTGCCTAGAGATGCCATGACACAACAGGCTGCAAAAAAATGTTTTAAATAAATTAACAAATAAACTCAGCTAATTTGAAATTTGCATGGGGAAAAAAGGGCTCCTCAAGCTTTAGGATGACACAGGAGAAAGTTGCAAGGTTGGTGATGAACTGAAATGGGGAATGAAAAAATGAGAACCAGAGAAAATAATTGAAAGAGTCATCCATCCCGCAAGAGAGGCTGGGAGAGATTTAATGTGGAGGAATTTTGCTTCAAGCGGAATGCCATGGCAGTATTTGTGGTCTCAAGTTCAGTTTTCTCTAGTGGGACTTTGAGAAAAGTGAAAAGTTTTGGATGGTTCAGGTGTTGATGGAAACCAGCCAAGGCTGGCAGTTCCACTATCAGTGAAATGGGCTGTCCAATCCAGGTTTCAGTCCATGATGGTGAGCCTAGTTTGGGGGACAGGTTTCAGCACCATGGATAGCTCCCTAAATGATCATACAGAAACCAAGAATGAACATCATACCAACGTTAGAGCTACCAGCCTCTGCTGTTATAACAGAAGGAATGCAAGGACTGATCCCACATTATTCAGCTTCTTAGTAAACTCTGTGGAGAACATCGGAAACTTTCTGATCCTGAGTCCAGGGGGTCTCCAACTCTTCTGGATCCATGGGTCCATTTGGGAATTTGAGAATCTGCTATGGGCCCCACCACAAAATGAATTCCATAGTGGGGCCAGTCCCATAATGTCTTCCATGGTGGCTCATCGAAAGTGAGCTAAAGGAGAGGGAGTATAACGAGGCTCCAGGCCAGAAGGGAGGGCTAAGAGCAAGGCAAGGGACTGTCCTAATGTTTTAAATGAGTTTGTCTTCATGAGTTTATTTTTGAAGAAGGGAAAGAGAGGAGAACTTGGTGGAGGGGCTGTGGAAGTCCCCACGGGAGCCATGGCACTCAGAGCTGCCATGCTGGGGAGCCCTGGCCCCCGTGCTCTCTAGCCCAGTCTTGGCAACGCTGAGTGGCAGTGTTTTTAGGGTCCCATGCAGGTTCTTCTCTGGCCCTACTTGGAGAAGCCAGGAATCCAAGCTGGAAACCTCAGTGTGGAAAACAGCTACCCTGCTGCTGAACCATGGCCTCTGTGGCTCCCATGGCCTTCCCTCTCCATCTCCATCTCCGGGTCTGGAGGAACTGAGTACAGCAAAGAACCTCTTGACAGGTGATTCTGGCTCCAGGTGTGTGACTCAGAGATCCTTGGACACAGAATGGACACCAGGAGGAAGCACTTGCCTCTGGCATAAGCTCCACTATTTCCCCTGGTGGCAGCTCCATTTGTCATCCTCCCTCTTTGCAGACAACAATTTCATTCTGTGCCTCTAAATGCAGAAGTTCAGATTAATTTTTAATCATATTCTGGATATTCCGTATCTACTGTTTCTCCCCTAATGACAGCCTTTGTTTAATGAGCTTTCTATAGCTTTCCAGTGATCAGCTGGTTGATTCCACACCCTATTATAGTCTGCCAAGCAGAAATAGATAAATCTATTAAGCCTAGCTCAGCTTGTTTCATCATACTGACAACCTCACATGAACCTGCATTTATCAGATTCTTTCTAAAGAGACAGTCCCGACTTCAACTGACAGCTAAAAAAATCTCTGTGACCAAGCTGTGGGTTAATAGATCTTTAATGTCTCTTTAATTACTCATTAATAATCCAGTTCTTAATTTCCCTCTTTTTCATATCAAAGAAAAAATGGGGGAATGGTGTTTACCAAGAGACCAAGCTGAAGAAGAAAAGACTGCTGCTGTGGCAAATTTACAACTTTATTGTAAGTCATCCCGAGACACCAGTAGTGGACGGGACAGAAAAGTTTTAAATAAATAAATAAACAAACTTTGGTACTCTCTTGTAATTTTTATTGGCTCATATTTAACAATGAGAAATATGCAAAGCACCACTGATTAATGTTGATAGCTGAATTAGAACTGTTGTCATTGATGGGCGATTCCTCAGATATTTTGATCAAGCAAGCCCAGTAATCCGAATATTTCCTAAAATCAAGCTTCTCACTATCCTATTTACAGCTCTAGAATGGATCTGACTGTCCATACAGCAGGCCATGGAAAACAACCCACATGGAAATATTGTCCCAGCAGAGATACTTTTGACGTGATTGATGGTCATCTTTCTCAGGTAGATGTTTCAGGTTGTGGGGTACAGCCATCTTGTCTGGTGTGGCAGTGGGATAGAGTGGTCCACACCAACAAGGCACAATACCAGCAGCTGACCCACAGAATGGAAGCTTCTTCACCTAGAAGCATGTAAGATCATGCCAAATACATCTCCTTAGTCCCCATTCAGCTTAGATGACTATCAGCTTTCTTGGGCAGCTGGGCTTAATTTGCACTGTTACTGTAGCCTAGTATGAGGGCTAGCTAATGTTGGATTGCAACTCTCTTACATCCAGAAAACCACACAGGAAACAATTCTGTCAGACTAAGCTATTTGAGATCAAAGTTGCTGTGTGGGGAGAGCTATGTGCTTATCTTGAGGTACATTTCATCATCTATGTCCTCACATGCAATCTGACATGGCACACTCCTGATGCAGGCTTATTGCTTCAGAGACAGTCCCAGGAAAATAATCTCTTCTTCCTCCTTTCTTCCCACAGAGGGAGCAAATCAGGCCTACTGAGTTGTTGGACAACAGCTCTCAGGGATGTTTTAGTGCCACAGCAATGTGGAGGACTGAGCCTTCTCTTTTCATCACAGAAGCAATGTCCTCATCTGCCTGCCTCAGGCTTAGCCCAAGCACCACTGGTGGCCTGAGGATGTTGGAGCCAGAGACTGCTCTTGATCTAGGGTTGGATGATTTAGATCCCAGGCCTGTCAAGAAACCCTCAGGTCGTAGTTCTTCCTAGCTGCCCATCCAAGAGGTTCCCCACATCAGCCACAACCTCATGGACCAATCTTGGTCTTTGGCTCACAGCCTAGACTTGCACTGAGCTGGAGGAAGATTCCACAAGGGAGAGTGGCTTGAAGCAGTCATCCAAGTTAACATACCAACTGCAGAAGGCAGAAGAAAGACACCACCTTGGACTTCCCCATGGTTTGACTAGTGCTTACTTATGGGCCAGCTTCCACCTTCACTGGAAGGGAGCACTAGAAATGAGAAGATCAGGCTGGAATCTGCTCTCTTACACTTGCTGAACTTATTTCCAACATCTGGCTATGGCTAGGAACTGAGCTGAGCTGAGATTAGGTCCACCAATGCATGGGAAAGTTAGCAGATTCTTTGAGCTAAGTACACAACGTACATTATCCTTTACACAAGATATATAATATATGTGATTCTTTGTGCAAAGTACAGAAAGTCCACAAGGTACATGTGTGGAAGCAGAGCTCCTCTTGAACTCTCTTTCTGCTGCACACCCACACAAACACTCTGCACGAGGAGGACGTAGAGCAGAGAGAAAGCAGGCCAGAGGCTGGGTAGCTGAGCTGAGGGAATCCAACCAATTCTTACCCTCACAATGGATTCCTCACACATCACTGGAAGAACAGGGACAACCTCTTCATATTTCAGAAAAAGTCCTTGCCTGTCTTGACTGATCCTGAATCCTGAACTCTTGTCTGCACATACTTGACCTGGGTCTTGGAATTTTCTTCTGACCTTTATTGTGCTTGCTTAAGTACGAATTCTTTAAATTAGGATTATAATTTTGTGAAGAACTGTGCTATGAGTTCTGACTGTGTAGCTGACTTGCTGTAATAAACCAGAGACCATGGCTTATTCAAACCTGTCTTGATCAGGGGCAAGGGGCTGCAAGGAGTTGAGTCTGAAGCTATTTGCTACTATTTGCTAGTCTTGTAAATCTGGAGGCTTGTGGGAAACATCTGGACTGTGCACACAAAAGCACACACAGTTGCTTGAATTTTTGGTCTCCTCCTAGGGGGTATGAACTGTGCTCTCTCATTTGGGCATGGTATCCTAAAAAGCCTCATCAAAATTTACCGGTGCATCACTGGCTTTCCCACAGCCTCAGCATGGGAGAACCAGTGAGATTCAGCTTCACCAAAATACTTCAAGCTTCACGTTGAGGCTTGAGTTACTCCTGTTATCATTTTATGAAGTCTTCTTTCTTTATATTCAAATAGGGAAAGTATTTCTTTCAAACAGAAATCCGTGTACTTCCCTCCATTGACTAAAGCACAAAAATGCGTATGTTTGAAATGTACATTTTTTAAAATATGCATAATTCAAACACAATCATAAGTCCAGAGACTGGGGTAAGTTCAGGAAAAAAAAACGGTCTCCTCTGTGCTTGGGACAATGAACAGGGCAAGCTCAAATGATTTCCAAACCAAAGGAAATTTTCCATCCACCCCTATTTCCACCAGCTCTCTCTTCCTTCCTCCACAATTGGCAGCATTCCTCAAGGCTTACATATGAAATGGAAACACACTTTCACAATGGCTGTTCATGCTCTGGTAAATATATAAATCAAAAAAAGCATGCATAAGCACTTGATTTTTTTCCCATTTCTCCAAAGAGCTTCTGTTGCCTTCCAGCATTTTTTTAAATGTTACATAGCTCAACACCTGTTTGTATGTTTCCAGTGGTTTTTCCTTTCACAGGGGTCAGTTGCATTGCATAAGGATATGTCTTGGGAGATAATTTATTTGGCTGGGCTTGAGTCTCCACATCTGGGAAGGATGTTGGGTTGGAATATGCATCACAATGATAGAACCGGAGCTAAGACAAAGCTGTCGGAGTAAGGTGCGTGTGAGAGAGAAAATAAAAAAGAAAATTACATTTCTGGTCCTAAGCTAATCTATAAAACAATCAAATCCTATCCCAAATAAAATGTGCTTCTTCAAATATTATCTTTTATCAAATTAGAATCACAGGATAATAAAGAAGTCTGCTGAACTTTTAGCTCTACATTGGCAAGATGCAATCATGGGAAAACTTAAAAGACCACTGCTTCGCACTATTTCTACACACTGTGCATAGTTAAACTATGGTACTGACTTTCACAAGTTGCAGTAATGGATGCCTGTGTGCCCAATGTTAAAAGAGGGCTGGATTAAATCATGGAGGAGAAGGCTAAAAGGGACTGCTAGTCTTGCTAAGTGTGCCTTTGATACTGCAGCAAACGTAGGTGTGCCATCTGCTGGGAAATGGGTGTAAGAGGGCTGCAGTAGTCATGTTCTTCTCATGAGTTTCCAGTGGACAACTGGTTGGCCACTCAGTGAACTAGATGGATTTTCCTTGATCTGGCATCACTCCTCTTATGGCCTTGAGTCTAGATCAGGTCTTCTGCATGGATAGTACGGATGGCAGTGAGAGTCAACCCAAACAGAAAGATCCATTGAAGAGGGGAGGGGAGGGGCCATTACAACACATGCAAATTCCCTGGCCCAGCAGGAAGAGGAACAGTTGGTTCCTAGATCAAATCAACCCAGAACTTTCCCTGACAACAGAAATGACAAAATTGAGGCTGTCATACTTTGGACACATCATGAGAAGGCAAGAGTCATTGGAGAAGACAATCATACTAAGGAAAATCAATGGCATAGTAAAGAAAGGAAGACCACATTTACAAAAGCTGAGAAGGACTGTCAAAGACAAGATATTTTGGAGAGCGTTCATTCATAAGGATGCCATAATTTGGAGATGACTGAATGACATGGGACAATATTTATTCAATTTGTAACTGTCTCATTGATTCAGAACAATTCCCCCACCCCCAAATGCATGTACTCCCTGGTAAAAGGAAATGTGTTTCTAGTCTGTCCAAATTCTGTGCCATAGAAAGTGGCTTTCTGTAACCTGTGAAAGGAATGCTGGAGTCTTTCCTATTCACCATAATGCCTTCTGGATTGCTAGTAGAAATGGGCAATGGGCTTTATGGGACATAAAGCACCAGCATATCCACAGCCACTGGAAACCATATTCAACTGTCTCCATCTCAGTGGCTTTGTCCATTGATTTTCAAGCATATCTTCACAGCTGTGAAGCTGGATTCCACATCCAATATCGCACATTGCATTGTTCCCTCCAAGACTGATCAATAGCGTCAACCTATGTATGTTAACTTGAAAGCCAGCAATCTGATATCTCCTGAACACCCCAAATGTCCAGCAAGATAGGTAGAATACATAGCTCACATCCTATAATAATGCATCTTTAATGGGATTCTGCTACTCCAAATTACATTTAAGTTTCATTGGAAACATGTCAAAGAGTGCAGAATGAAATTCATGGATGCAGCTTGAGTTCTCCTGACTTGTACCAGCAAAAGCAGAATACTAAAGAACTGCTAAAAAGTTGTTCAAAGCAGCAGCTTCTGCATTTTTCAAAGCACTGGCCGATCCTCTGATCTCTCATACACCAAAATTTTATGTATCTTTGAGAAACTGGAGAGAACATGAATATACTTTCAGCACCTGGCATCTAAATGTAACAGAAAGGATGGTGATACATTTATGAGAAATGAGTAGGAAAAGGGCATTCTCAGTAAGTTAAATTAAGAAGCTATAATGCATGTCAGGTTTGCATTGATAAATACAAGGGGTAAAATCACAAAAAGTTAAGCTGTAAAATTGATGGCAAAAAAGTTTGGCTTTTATTTTTCAAGAAGAGTTTATTCTGCAGATGATACTAAAATGAGGGTGGTGGCCACAACTGAGGAGCAGGTACTCTGGATCCAAAAGGATCTGGACAGACTATGGAAGTGGGCCGGGGACAACAGGACAGCATTCAATGCAGATAAGTGCAAGGTCTTGCACTTGGGGCATAGGAAAGGGTGTCATAAGTACAGGTTAGGGGACAAGTGGCTGGAGAGCAGCACTTGTGAAAAGGTGCTGGTCGACTACAGGCTAAACATGAGCCAGCAGTGTAACGCAGCAGTCAAGACAGCAAACACTACCCTTGGATGCATAGCCAGAAGCATGGCTTCTAGATTGATAGAGGTATTACTGCCACTCTGTACGACTCTGGTGCACCCGCAGCTGGAGTACTGTGTTCAGTTCTGGGCCCCTCATTACTAGAGGGATATAGCAAGATTGGAATCAGTGCAGTGAAGGGCCACTAGGATGGTGGCTAGTTTGGAGGATAAGTCATATGAGGAGAGACTGAGGGAGCTGGGTCTTTTCAGCCTTGAGAGGAGGAGATGCAGAGGGAACCTGTCAGCAGCATACAGGTATGTGAGGGGGTGCCATGCAGAGGTGGGTCATGACCTTTTCCCCCCTGCAGTGGAGGGCAGGACACGTTCTAATGGAGCAAAGTTCAGGCAACCAAGATTCAGGATGGATGCCAGAAAGTACTTCCTGATGGTTAGAACCCCAAGGGTATGGAATGGGCTTCCATGGGAGGTAGTTGAAGCCCCATCGGTGAGGGTGTTCAAAGACAGGCTGGACATGCACATGGTAGGCATGCCATGAGTGGAGCCAGCTGGAACCGTGGGTCAGACTAGATGGCCCAGGAGACCCCATAGCTGTCCACCCAGGCAGCATAGCCAATGGGCAGGGATGGGAGAAGTTGCAGACCAACAACACCTGGAGAACAGAAGGTGCCCAGCCCTGCCATGAAAGGGACTGGAGACAACCCACCCTGCTGCTTAGGATCACACAGCTAAGATGGTAAGTTAGGTTTCAAGGGAAAGAATTGGAGGCTTGGGACTGGATTAAAATTCTTCGAGGCAGAAATGAATTTTTGGGCCCCAATTGCTCACTTCTTTGAAAAATCTGAATCTGGACCTCAGGGTAGCAGTTTCCCTGGTATGCCTAGTTTCAGCACTCAGTTTTCTGGCTATAAGAAGGACACAGAGCTCAGTTCATGGTAATGGGCTGTAGAATACCAGACCGACAAATCATTGTTCACCAGGCTTCAGTAAAGCATCCCCTGCTATCTTCTTTCCTACAATGAGGTGGGGGGGGGATCAGCTTGAGGAAGGGGAAGCTGGTGGCAGCCACAGAAAGCTCCATCACAGAGAAGAGAGACAAAACTTTTGGCTCTCGGCTCATTGGCATGTTTTCTTGCCAGGAATGAAAGAAATGAGCCAACCATCCCCATTGGGACAATATATTCAAGAAAGAACTTCTTACGTGCTGTAAATGTCATTCAAAATATCATTTCTTGTTGGTGACTAAAATCCCATCATCAGTGATGGTGTCTACCCTTCTTTCAGAGGCACTCAGGAAGGAATCAGTGATGAACTTTGAACAAACCGGGATCTGCAACTACCTTTTCCTCCCTTTGCACATTCAAGGCTACAGACTGGTCCTTCACAACAGCTCTTTATTCACCAAAGTATCTCCAATTAGCTCAATTGCTACAGAATGAATCTCTGAGAATGCACAGAACAGTTTGATCAATCCAACCAAGCAACTACTTCTGGGAACCCTTTGTTTAAGTATGTCTGGGCCTCATCCAGTTTGGAAGGTCCTTTTGGAACGGAACACGCCTTTTCTCTGTACACCATCCCTCTGGTTGGTGAACCCTCCTCTCCTGATGGTGCATCATGGGCTTTAGAGTTGTAACATTTTACACACACACACACACACATTTTTCATACATATATATGTATGTATGTATGTATATATTGGATCACAACAAATTGTGACAAGTTCTTAAAGAGATGGGAGTACCAGACCATCTTATTTGCCTCTTGAGAAACCTATATGCAGGTCAAGAAGCAACAGTGAGAACTGGACACGGAACCACTGATTGGTTCAAAATTGAGAAAGGAGTTCAGCAAGGCTGTATACAGTCACCCTGCCTATTTAACTTATATGCAGAGCACATCATGAGAAAGGCGGGGCTAGATGAATCACCAGTTGAAATGAAGATTGCTGGGAGTAATATCAACAACCTCAGAAATGCAGATGATACCACTTCCATGGCAGAAAGTGAAGAGGAACTAAAGAGCCTCTTGATGCGGGTGAAGGAGGAGAGTGCAAAAGTTGGCTTGAAACTCAACATTAAGAAAACTAAGATCATGGCATCTGGCCCTCTCACTACCTGGCAAATAGATGGGGAAGAAATGGAGGTAGTGACAGATTTTATTTTCCTGGGCTCCAAGATCACCGCAAACGGGGACTGCAGTCAAGAAATTAAAAGACGCTTGCTCCTGGGGAGGAAAGCTATGGCAAATCTAGACAGCATACTGAAAAGCAGAGACATGACCCTGCCAACAAAAGTGCGTATAGTCAACGCTATGGTTTTCCCAGTTGCAATGTATGGCTGTGAAAGCTGGACCATAAGGAAGGCTGAGCACCAAAGGATTGGGGCCTTTGAACTATGGTGCTGGAGGAGACTCCTGTGAGTCCCTTGGATCTCAAGACGATCAAACCAGTCAGTCCTAGAGGACATCAACCCTGACTGCTCTTTAGAAGGTCTGATACTGAAGATGAAACTCAAATACTTTGGCCACCCAATGAGAAGGAAGGACTCCCTGGAGAAGAGCCTAATGCTGGGAACAATGATGTCAAAAGAAGAAGGGGACCGCAGAGGATGGGGCGGCTAGCTGGGGTCACTGAAGCAGTTGGTGTGAGCTTAGGTGGACTCTGGGGGATGGTGGAGGACAGGAAGGCCTGGAGGAATGTTGTCCATGGGGTCACGATGGGTCAGACATGACTTCACAACTAACAACAACAACATGTGTATATATAATGAATAAGATACAGGAAGAAAAAGGATATAAGAAAAAAAGCGAAATGAAATTGTCAAGGGATTTTAAACCAATATAACCAATACAGTCATAGCCTGCAAATTTCTAAAGAGACTGACATTTATCTTTTTGGCTATCAATACTCCATTAAAGCTCAAAAAAAGAATGACTGTAATTCGCTATACCAGTAAATTTTCCAATCACTTCCAATTATTTATAAATCATCAACAATATTTTAACACATTTCCTTTTACATCATATTAATTATACTGGGTATAATAGAATTTCCATTTATCACTAAATTCTTCAATCGGTCTTCTGTTTACATAATTAGTTTATGTTGCCATCACTGCATACTCTGCCAACTTATTTTTCCAATCTTCAATGGTTGGACATTCTGGTGTTTCCCATTGAGAAGCAATTGTAATTCTTGCAGCAGTTGTCATATATTTGAATAACTCTGACCATTTTCTTTGAAAGAATCGCTGGCATTATGTTCAAAAGAATATTCTTAGGACTCATAGGGAACTTAGTTTTAAAGGGGTTGTTTTGTTTTTCGTATTTCCACATGTACCGACTTCCGAAATATTTTAATTATTTCACAAGTCCACCACATATGGTAGAAATGTTGGCACATTTGGAACACTTTTATTGTAGTTCATTTCTATTTTTTTATATCTTTCGGGGTGATATACCACTGAAAAAAATCTTCTACTAATTTTCCCTTACTGCTTGACCAGCTGTGAATTTAAGGTCTTTCTTTCATAAAGCTTCCCATTGATGGGGTGGTATTTCTTGCCTGAGTTTCTGCATCCAAATTGTCCTTCATTTCTTGTCTTGCTGATTTTCAGTGTCATGTTGCAGTGAGTGCTCATAAAATCTTCCTCATAGATTAATTATCATTTTGCTATGTAATCAGCTTTTCAAGAGCTGTGCCAGTTCTGTCTGGCTCTGAGAACTTCTCTCTCATGCCGCTTTGCCACAGTTGTACATTTTGGTTATTCCCAGAGCTTGCCTTGGTACCTGGACAGAGAGGCCATGAGACAAGCTCATCTACGTCTTCTATCTCAAAGTCTGAAGCTCCAGATCCCCAGGCCTTCTCTGCCTCCTCCTCTGAGGAGTCCAGATCAGTGTGACCCGGGAGGGCATGTCAAGAACTGCTGCCCCTCTCATCCCCAGCAACATGGTTGGAGAAAGTAGGGCTGGGCTGGACTTCTGACCCAAATGAATTTCTTTGTATTCAGGGCATGGTGAGAGTGGGCATCCTCCTGATCTTGCATTTAGTCCATCCAGAGTTTTGAGTGCTGGAGCTTCAACAAACACAAATGTGCATGTTAGTGTGTATTTTTGTGTGCAACTCTCCCAGTCCACTTGTTCTGCCATTCTTCTGCTGGACTGATGCAACTGTTTTCAGGGGTGTATGTGTGTGTGTGTGGAGAGAGAGAGAGAGAGAGAGAGAGAGAGAGAGAGAGAGAGAGAGAGACTGAAATTTCCTGCATGAAGTGTAAGCAGGCTTTAAGCTTGCAGGATCAACTTTCTTTTGTGCTAAATCCATGTGGTTCACCAAAGCAAGGGGTGAAAAAGTGGCTCAGGGAGGCAGACACAGAACTGCAGAACACACCTCTGTATACATTCTAATCCCAGGGATTACTTTTTAGTACCAGAAATTATTGTGCATGCAGATTCTTTCAGCACGCACTCCTGCTCCTGCTTTCCTCTCCCAAGTGGTGGGAGCTTTCTTTTGTCAAACCACAGAGAGTCTGCTCATCTATTGCAAATCACCCAGAGAGCTACCAGAAAATCCTGATTCCTCCTCTGGACACTCCTGTTCTACAGATTTGGCGGTTTGCATTTCCCCTCTTCTTTCCCATTAAGAGAAATGCACCCTGCTCATTTTTTCCAGGAGACTGATTTCCCCCTGCTGACAGCGTGCCCTGACTTAATACACTGCTACAAGACTGCAGGCCTAAATGACCTGTTTTATATTCCTTCCTATGCTGCCCAGTTAAAACCTAGATTTAGATTTCTCTATCAAGGAAACAGGGAAAATGCTGACTGTACTGTAAAACCCTCTGGGCTGTGAGAGTATAGATCATCTTTATCTGCATTAGAGCATTTTCAGGAAGGAGTTGGGAGGGGACAAAAGAAATCTGTCTCTGGTTTGGATGCATGCTGGGTGCATAATTTCTACTACGGAAGTTTCAGAAGGCACCAGGTAGGATGAGATCCCTTGTAAATGATAACCCACCTTTTGCCACTAGTTGTACAGCAGTAATAATGCTCTGCGCCTGGAGGCACAAGTTGAGCTGGTACTTTTAGGGTATCTCTGTGCAATGTCTGGTCCCAAAGCAGTGTGATGTTAACTGAAGTACCTACATCTATTATTGCCCTGTTGTTGCTGCTGCCGCCTCTGCCGCTGCTGCCACCGTCCATCTCCTCCTCCTCCTCCTCCTCCATTATGTGCCGTCAAGTCACCTCTGAGTTATGGTGACCCTATGAATGGAATCCCTCCAAATTATCCTATCCATGGCAACCCTCCTCAGCTCTTGTAAATTCAAGACAGTGGCTTCCTTTGTGGAGCCCTTCCATCTCACATTTGATCTTTCCCCTCTTCTTCTGCCTTCAACCTTCCCTAGCTTGATTGTCTTCTCCAGGGAGAAGACCATTGACCAGGAACCTTTAAAAGAATCCTAACAATGAAATCTCTATAAGAAGATGTGTTAGCCATGATGAAATCAGGTTTCTACCAGCCGCAGAAGGAAGGACAATCAGAAGGATCATTGGGAACTCATGATCTCAGGTACGAATAGAATATGCAGCCAGTTACTTAGGTTAACAGAATGACCATGACTCAGATAATGCAGGTCACTATGATTGTCTTCTCCAGGGAGAAGACCATTGACCAGGAACCTTTAAAAGAATCCTAACAATGAAATCTCTATAAGAAGATGTGTTAGCCATGATGAAATCAGGTTTCTACCAGCCGCAGAAGGAAGGACAATCAGAAGGATCATTGGGAACTCATGATCTCAGGTACGAATAGAATATGCAGCCAGTTACTTAGGTTAACAGAATGACCATGACTCAGATAATGCAGGTCACTATGAGAAACCAAACTGCAGTAGGGATGAATGAGTCTCTGAGTCTCATTTTCTCTCCTTATTTCATTTGTTTTTCTGTTTTTAGGTTTAGTTTGTCCTCAGCTTTGAGAAATTTTCTAAAGTTTGCACTTTTCCAAATGCATGCATTTTCGTACAGTTTTTACCAATGTACACATGTTTTACAAGCCGATTCCCTAACAGATTGCATTTAATGACTTTTTCTGTATTCTACATTTTTGTAAGCATTTTCCATTGCACAATCAGACAAGTGCAAATTTGAAGGATTACTGAGTTTCATTTCACATGTTGGTTCAACACAACAAAATAATGTCAGTTCCCATTAAAAAATGAGCTGAACAATTGTCTCTCCCTGATCACCTCCTTGCCTAACGTTAGAAGTGGTCCACATTTTGTGAGGGAACTGGGGGGCGGGGGACTAATACGCTTTGCACCACATGAAGATCTCCAAGTCTTGCTCCCATCCCAATGCCCAGTACCTTTTTCTTGTAGGACTCAATGGAAGCCCTATACAAGTCCAGGAAAAAAGATAAGACTGTGGACACACGGAACTGGTGGGACATGGTCTACCATATTCCTCCTCCTCTTTGAGGAGAGCATTTTGTCTTTCCCAGTTCAGATCATTGCAGCCTTTTGACCCCTAGATCTGAGCAGGAGTCACTGAGCTCAGATCTACCATCAGATCCCCAACCAAAGTCACAAAGTCACAAGCTACAAGACAGTGGAACTGACTGGAGTCTGTATGACAAAGAATAAGCCCAAGAACTGGCTCTGATATTACTAGTACAACAGTATCTGTGTGTATATTATCACGCTTGACCATGCTATAGGAGTTTAGATTTATTTTATTTAGTTATTTAGGCTTTTATATCCCATTCATTAGCACAGAGCTCTCAGAACGGTTATACACCACAACCTAATAAAACAGTATATAATCGTCACAATCAATTTAAAACAGCAATATCAGCAATCAATTTAAAAACAAGTGTACCAATCATAAAACATCAATACGACCAATAAAATGCAACCAACATAAACTATAACAATAGAAACAAACTGAGAGCCAGCAGTAAATAGCAATAATTAATAACAATCCACATGTACCTGTACAGTATAATAAAATCCAATATAAAGCCTGTTAATCATATCAACCATTAAAATGGTGAGGGAATAAAAAGGTTTTAACCTGGTGCCAGAACATATATAGAGTCCATGCCAGTTGTGTATCCCTAGGGAGCTGATTCCATAATCAGGGGGCCACAACCAAGAAGACCCTTCCCCCTTGTGGCAACCTTCTTAGCTTCTTTTAAAGGTGGCTCTCAGAGAATGACCTCCACAGATGACATTAGGGTCACCTAGGTGCATAGATGTGGTGATTCGGACTGGGAGAGCCATCTAAGATCCTCGAGATGTCCCTTTGTTCCTCCTTTGCCTCCACTGCAATATATCTCTTCCTCCTCTCCAACCTCCTGGAGGCAATTAGGGTAAAAGAGAACATATAGGATAAGTGGAGGTTATATGAAAGTTCAGGGGTACAAATTGATGAATCCTCCCTTTCCCTTTCTCCTATATTTGGTTATTGTTTTAAATGTCAAGTTCTTTCTTTCCCGTGTATGAAGGAGATAAGTTTTAGTTTAAAAGGAAGTAAATGGAACAAAAGTTTTCCCTGACCGCACCAGCCAAATTCAGTTTGCTGCATGCCATGAAGTCATCTCTGACTTATGGTGACCCCATGCATGAAAGCTTCCCACAAAAAATAAATAAATAAAAATCCCATCCATGACAGCCCTGCTCAGTTCTTCTAAGTGGGTGGAGATATTCCCAGCACACATATGACCATCTTGTATTTGCCTGCCATGTAGCCATTAAAGAGGAGGGGACTGTAAAAGAAGAAGAAGCAGAAGCAGAAGGAGAGGTAAAAAGGAGGTAGCAAACCTATGGCAGCACCACAAACATCACTGAGCAAACAAGGATCCCAAACCACACTTGAAGAGTTAAATATTCAAATCCCCTCTGTCCAGATGTATGACTCTGTCCATTTACTTCCTCTCACATTTGAATGTTTTTACTCACAAATTCTCCTGAGGATCTTTATGAAGGCATTTGTGAGTATGTTTCATTCTTCTGAAAAAGAGCCTCTGAACCCCATGGACTTTTCAGCCATTCATATTCAAAGGAAGAACTAAATTTGGGAAGGTAGAATCCAGCTCTGAGACAGCCCAGTTCAAAGCCCTTTCAGTGGTAGCCTGTAACAGTTGAATTGTGGAATGCACTCCCCAGAGAAGTTTGTCTCGTGCCGAGCCTATATTCTTTTTGGTGCCAGGTCAAAACCTTTTTATTCAAGCAGTATTTTAAAAATTAGTATTTTAATGGTTTTACAGTCACTTTTGATTAGCTTTATTATTTGTTGTTTTATTATATTGCAAATTTGATTGTTTTATTGGATTTTGATTTTAATTGTTGTAAGCTGTCCTGTGATATTATATATAAAGGATGTCATATGAAAGTTTCAAATTCATAAATAAATTCTCTGCTCCTTGGGGTTGGGCTGGCAGACATTTACCCCAGTTTCCTTTTGTAGAGGAATAAAGAGTTTCAACTATGGGGCAGTATTGAAATGAATGAATGAATCAATGAATGAATCAATGAATTACCTGTTTCATTGTGCCTTTTCCTTTTGATCATGCTTGATAATATAGATAATAAGATAATCTTCCACTATGCAATTTTTTCAACTGCCCTGTTTCTTTTCTTTGTTATTTATTGATAGAGCCTGTAACTCTATTGGTTAAAGCAATTCTGGCATTATTTTATTTGCCATTTCATGATTGCTGTGCACCATGCTGAGAACCATTAAGCCCAAAGTGTTACACCAGGAAAGATCTCTGTCCACTTTGAAGTTCAGTGCAATGCAAGCTTTTTGTATTTCAAGAGAAGTGTGCATTGAGGTGTACATCTTTTAAAACATGCTTTCTAATTCATGCTTTCTGCATCGACTAAAGCATGAAAGTGCACACATGTCTTAAAATGCACTCTTTACAGCTGCACAGTTTTCCTACGAAATGCATTTTGCAAACTTGATCAAATCTTGGGTATACATCTGCTTTGCCCCCAAAGCAAAATGCATCCTTGCTTGCACTGGGGATACAGATGTTGAAGAAACTGAAACAAAACTGTCAGCTATGTCTATGTTATAGGAATATGCTGTAAATCAAAACAACAAAATTAGAATTGCTCCAAATTCACCCAAAGGCGAGTCACTTACATTATCATAGCCTGGCATTGCTAATGGTATTGACAGACCATCTTCTACCTCCCTGTGTTAACCCCCCTAATCAAGAGTTCCTTTTAACAGAGAGGAAAAACAGCAGCTGGAATGCAAAAGCTGCATCAAGTGAGCTCAGCTTTTGCAGGAAAGATTGCCTTCAGTGCTGCCCATCAATCAAAAGGGTCCACAGTGTTGAATAAAATGGTCCTGGGAATGCTAAAGTAGTTCAGTGGTGGTTGCAGGCCCCAGAGATGGGTCTGTCATTTGTGGGAGCCTATTAATTGGCTATTAATTCTGGAACTTTGGGGTAGGAGGGGGAAATCCACAGAGGAAATGACAATCCCTCCTATGTTGAGGTCACGATAGCTGCACAGCCTCTTCCTTTCCTTCAATCTGCTCTTCCCATAATGTAATAGCCAGAAGTGTGGCTTCTAGATCAGGAGAGATATTACTACCACTCTACACGACTCTAGTGTGCCCGCAACTGGAGTATTGTGTTCAGTTTCATTACAGAAAGGATATAGCCAGGTTGGAGTCAGTGCAGTGTAGGGCCACAAGGTTGGTGGCCAGTTTGCAGGGGATGCCGTATGAGGCGAGACTGAAGGAACTGGGTCTCTTCAGCCTGGAGAAGAGGAGACTCAGAGGGGATATGTAGGTGACATACAGGTATGTGAGGGGATGTCACATGGAGATGGGTAGAGACCTGTTCTCCCTGCAGAGGAAGACAGGACACGCTCCAACGGAGCAAAGCTCAGGGAGCCAAGGTTCCATTTAGATACCAGGAAGCACTTCCTGACAGTCAGGACCCCGAGAGTGTGGAATGGGCTTCCACAAGAGGCCATTGAGGCCCCATCGGTGCATGTGTTCAAGGATAGGCTGGACATGCACATGGTGGGCATGTCGTGAGCGGAGCCGGCTGGTGCCGGAGGTCAGACTAGATGGCCCGGGAGGCCCATTCTGACTCGCTCTGTTTCTATGTTTCTAATGTCATCTCACAAAAGCAGCCTTAAAGAAATCACATTTGTAAGAGAAGACACCCTCCTTTCCTAATTTTTATTGTCACACTGGGTTAGGGAGTGGGGGAAGCTATGCTGTGATCATTGTTTGGTCCCAGTTACCTAACTAATCCAGAGGTTAGGAACCTTTTCCTTTGAACACAAAGAGCTACTTTTGGGTGGGAGCTGCAGCATTGCAGGATGGCATCCCTTGCTCACTCAGATGCACACTGCAATCTGGAGGTTCTTCCTGACATTAAAGGAAGAATTTGGGGGATCCCTTAGGTAGCAAATTTTCTCAGGGAAGTCCTGAACTCCTTACATTGACACAGAAATTTGTGCAAAACCTGAATGTTTATTTTACATAGTTGTATGGTTAAACCATCCTGAGACTTCGGAAAGAGAAAGTCTAGAAAAGTTTTAAATAAAATAAATAAATGTTACAGTAAATATAGTGCCACTAAAAATATTCTGGGCACAGACTTTGCAGACTTACCATCTGAGATGCAAGATACAAAAGGGGAACAAGCACATCTAGTTCCTAGTTTTGCAAGTTACACAAGTTAATCTGCTGTTCCGATTGGCTAATGCAGGGGAGTGATGATTTTTGTTTCAATTTTGGTAAGAGATTACCAGCAATTCCCAATTTCATTTTTGAGATAGAAAAACTTCAGGTGTAAAAACTTGAAATGTAGGAGAAAGCAAGAATGCAGATCTCTGTTGAAGAGCTTCTACCATTACAACGTTTCTCCTAATGTTTAGCCAAAATTTGGTTTCTACCATTTCCACCCTAGTTCTAATCCTGCCTTCTAATAACTGAGTCATGGTCAGACCATGATGGGTGAAGCTTTAAAATTGTCTATATGAGCACAAAATATGTATTTTCAAGAAGTAATCTGACATAATGCACAGTCAGATTATATCTGTCTTTTTACCATGATCCTGATCAAGAAAGTTTTACATAGAGCAATGGGCTGTGTTTATATTTTTACTGAACATACAGTGTGGTTTGCTTGCATAATTTCAGTTACCTGTCCAGTAGGAGAGGGGACTTAATTCTGTTTTCCAAGTATCTCCAGACATGTTCTCGGTGCTGCATACCCATGTTAGAAAATGCATCAACAGACCAAATCCCACCACAGCACATGTACAGCCAAAGGTCCTAAAGACAAGGATTTTAAAGAACGTACAGTCATTATAAAATCAGTTCCATCTACATCTTGTGGATTGTCAGGCAACCTTCCTTCTACCTTCTACGCATTGAAAGAATCAAATTTTGTGTGAATGCATTTGTATGCACTTTCGCAAATTCACAGTTGTGCACATTCTCAATCTCAAATCCTCAAGGCACAAATCTCAAATTCTCAATGCACAAATTCTCTCAACATACTCAAATTCCCCCAAAAGGTACATTTTCACATTTAACCTTATGGGATAAAAATGTGGATTGCTATAAAATATTTTCCTCTTGCATATAGTTACAGAAAGTTTTAAAAAGTGGTGCACAAGTCCATGGAACCCATGTGACTAGGGAAAAGCTGTAGCTGTCTGCTGGAGTCTCACTTTGAACTCACTTCAGTCTGTTGTGGATTTCTCTGACATCCCTAAGCCCGTTGCTGCTATGTGCATGCAGAATCAGTCCCGGCAAGAGGATGCACATACATATGGATTCTTTTCCTCCCACAAATCATCGTTGTTTAGATTAAAGGGGACATTTCCTCTTCACCCTATTAATCTCTCTGGGTGAGATATGCATCCCTTTTAATCCATAAGCCCTCTCCTGAATGCCCACTATTTTAAATGGATGTTTCCCTTATCCAACACATTCTTTATCATTAATTGTAATTAAATTTTAATAATATACAAACTGATCATGTATTAGGACTTGATTTATGAAGATTTTGGAGAGGTAGGCAGCTGCAGCCGAAAGTGGTTTATCACATTGTAGCTTACTACTTTTTTTTCTTTGCAAAATTTTTAACATATATATTGCAATTTATATTGCTTTGTGAACTGATAGGTGTTTCAGTTAATTGTTTTCTGGTGCAAAATTGAATTTGCCCCTTTTATTGTATCTTATCCAGCAGCCCTGCCTACTTGGTTGAATGCCATCTGTTGCGCTTGGGGACTGCCTCCTATCATCTTGCTAGTACATATTTAATTTTAACATTCTGGCCACAGAAAAAGCAGCAAAACATGCTCAGCCTGGTGCTGTCCAGGTATTTTCAACTTCAGATGTCATTGACTCCAAGCAGGTCAGGAATTTTGGGAGTTGTCGTCTAGAATACCTAGAGGGCACCTGCTTGGGGAAAGCTGTTCTAGCAACCAAAAAAGAAACAGTTGGAAATAGCTGTCAAATATTTGCACATAATGATGTGATAAATTGCAAGATCAACATTTGTATGGACTCATTTACACATTTTCTCAATTCTCTAGAAGGTCAATGTTGTAGAAAATGAGAACATTTATATTCACCATTAATAATTCTGTATGTATGCTATGGTACACAATCTTAAAAAAGGAATAAACTCCTCTTTGCACGGATATGAAGGAAGGCTGAAACCACACATGAGTTCTTCCATTATGAGACTAGGAATTGCTCAGGAAGGGAATCGTTTCAAGATTAAAGGCTAGGGAAGTGTGAGGAATCAGTTTGGAGGTGGGGATCAGTCTGATTCTCTAGGCTCAGCTCTCTGGGCTTTGGTCCCCTCTGTCATGGCCACGAGTCCAGCTTCTTGATCAATGCACCAAGCTTTTGTGCAGCACTTGCCAGGAACTGAGTCCCACTGGACCACTGTGAGCCCTCATTTGCACTACAGCACATGCTGTGGAAGAAGGATGCTTGTTGTGCAGTCTTCATTCTGTGAGCACAGACTTCCTCCCAGCTCAGCTCACTTTCTAAGACTGGGCTGACAGGATGTTCATGAATGGTAGACAGATGGATTCCATGGAGCTTGGTCACAACCCTATGATAGGCTTGACATTTTTTAATTTGATGACCCAGAAATAATCCATGGCTAGCAGGCAGCCCACCAGCTGATTTAAATATGCTGACAACATAATCTGTACTGTGATTGCACAGGCGTCCAATGCTGGGGTGGAGCTGGTGGTGAGATCCATGGTTCGACAGGCTAAATTGTCCTAATGTCCCCAGAGGGACAAGGAAAGAAAGATTTGTGGCAAGTATGGACTAGGCAACAATGATGCAGTCCGAAGGGTGGTGTGTCTTCTCTTCATCAAATCCGGATGAGGTTGTGGGTGTTCCAAATCAATGCCTGGAAACAGCAATGGACTGGATGAAGGCCGGGAAACTGCAACTCAACCCAGATGAGAGGGAGGTAGTGTGAATGGGTGCCCATCCAAAGCAGCAGTGTTCAGCCTGCTTTGGATCCCTGGAGGTACAGGTAGACTCAGTGACACAGAGCAACTTTTATCAGTTTACACTCATACCTCCTTGTCCAGATAGGGATAATCCAGCTGCAGCTGTCCCTTCTCTGGTAACCATTCAGCTGGATGGCTGCAACGTGTCATATGTGGGGCTGCCATTGGAAATGGTCCAGAAACTTCAGCTAGTCCAAAAGAAGGCAGCCAACAGGGTCTGACTGATGTGATCATATTAGGCTAGTACTGTACCATCTGCCTTGACTACCAGTCCACATCCAGACCTGATTCAAAGTGCCAGCATTAACATTCAAAGCTCTAAATGGCCTGGGACCAGGTTATCTGAAGGATTCTCCCCCTACAAGAAATGCATGTATACGCTGGAATAGCTTTCGGCAACATCCAATGTTAAGTCCATTGCATAAACAAAAAGCAGCATAGATTCAAGGGGTGGCATATTAAGCTGATATGAGAAAATCTTCTTCCTAGTATTCTCTCATGATGATTTATGCAGATGAATTTGATAAATGGTGGTGTGGGGATGTATTTGGGGATGAATACATGTTGCATTTTAATATTAAAACATTGTTATCAAAAATGCACACACAGTCCTATAGCTGAGTGCATTTTTGAGAAGGAGATAACTGCTTCCTCGGATCTGCAAAAGAGAAAATGAAAGCAACACATTGATAACAGACACTGAAGACAATAGAGAATGAATCTACTTCTCATTCTCTTCCACTGGCAACGGTCCTGTACTAGAAGCGGCCCTGTTGACTCTTCCCTTCCTGAGGGCATGCTGTCACTTCCTGACACATGTAACTTGTTTTTGTCTTGATATTGACAGAATATAAACAGGAGGGAGTCATGAAATGAGCAGCCCAAAGAAGAACAACAGAAGCCAAAAGGGGGAACAGAGAAGGGAAATAGTGCTGAAGTCAGAGTTTGTACCTTCACAGAGCAAACGCTGAGCTTCACCATGGACAATCAAAACTAATGTAAGCAGCATGAAGCTGATAGAATAAAGGAAGCTATTAATAATATCTGTGACTTTCCATGCTTGCTGCCCAAACAGGCACTGAGGCCGATGTGTCCTGAATAGCAAGGAGTAATAGAACCGTGAAGTAGTTGGGACCGTGGTGTTCCTTTAAGGCAGTTGGACATGGGAAGCTCAGTAATGATTTAGGTCTGAAGGAGGGAGCCATCTTTCTGTATGAAAGGGGGAGCACAAGGCAGGGCGCATTGGAGGCAGGTGTACAGAATAATAAGACCATGGCCTATCTTGTCCAAGTTGGATGTAAAGATAAATAACTATTAGTGGAAGAAGTTGGGCCTTGAAGTTGCCTACCAACAGCAGCAGGCCTCCTGGGCACAGTCTTTGCACTGTAGTTCTGCTTAAATTATTTTTATTCTAAATTTGCATCTGTAAATATAAAGTAGCAGTTGCAGTTCTTATATAAATCAGTGCCCTCTTTTGTCTTCCTCTTGGTGATGCCTCCCTCCCCCCTTTGTTTTTCTTTTTTGCGATTCTTAAGTGACCACCCAATATTTATTTGCTTCCCATCAGCACCCCCTTGTCAGCCAAATTTGGATACACTTCAGGCTGGGCATACATTTACCCCCTCAGTGAGAAGAACCAAGCCAGAGAGCTTTTGAAGTACTGTATAAAGAGATGACATTCCCCCAATGCATCATTGGATTAACAGGAAGACATTCATGTCTGGCAATCATGCAGCTCTTGGCTAAGAACAAAGTAGATGTGTAGAAAAGAACTGGTCCACTTTGCAGCAGGCCCAATTCCAAGTCCTGGTGAGAGCACCTTATTCTTTTGGCAAGATGGCCATGCACCTTCTTTGTCCTCTAGTTAGTGATTATGAGTATCTTACAATGTTAAGATTGGATGATTGGAGGTGCACCCCAGTTCTTTCTTCAACTCAGCAAGAAGTTGACATAAAGCTGATCCTGTTGCTTATGGTATCTGACATGATGTCCACACACCCAGCATGAATTTGCAGCCAGTTCATTCACCCTCTGCCTTAATTATGACAAATTGCAGACTGTAGCTTTCTCTGGGTTTTCTCTGGAGGTACTTAGTCCCAAATCCCTTTTCTGACTTCATTAGAAGTCTCTGTGTGAGTCTCTCCCCTCCCCTCCCTGCTACTCCATCTCCCTCAAAATAAAACAATGCTTTCTAATGTTATTGGTCTAGTTTGTTTAACTTTAAGATTTTTCTTGCAAAAGACACACATTGAGAGAGAGAGAGAGAGAGAGAGAGAGAGAGAGAGAGAGAGAGAGAGAGATTGTCAAAGGGCAACTGTTTACAGGGACTTCCACCAAGATGAATATTAAGTCAACAAAAGACTTTTCAGCTAATGATCAAGCTAATTATTTCAAATCCAACATATTTTGAATTAGAATCATTTTTGGTCACAGTCATGAACACAACCCATCTTCATTTTTAATCTCCAGCAGTTCTGCGCAAAAGCCATTGCAAAGAAGTTTCCAACAATCACTGGACATTAAAGATTTGGATTGGTTGCATTTCAGAGTGTGGATGCTGAAGAACCCAATTCAAGGTGCACTAAGCCTGATAAGAGAGCCTTCCGTGTACCCACATGGTTTGGATGTGGTCCGAGAGCACATTATCGTATGCATGTCCTTTCCAAACTGAGTTTAAAATTGCCACTTATGTTATCAAGAAGGAAAATGATCAGCAACTGTTGTTCCGGAAGTGGGGTGATTGGAATCTCTGTTCTTCTTCACTCCGCAGATGAAACTGGGAAGCAGGGAGAGCAGTTATGCATTGCCAAGGAAGAGGTAAAGCACCACTGGAAAAGGGTGTGTGTGTGTGTGGGGGGGAATCGAACAGATTTTGCATATGCTGATTTATATGTGCCTTTGCAAATGTGGAAATAATTGCTTGAAATTAAACTGCATCGAAGGCAAACCAGTTTCCCATCCATATTCAGCTCCCGATTCTGCATCAATCTGTACACCACCCAAGTACCCCCTGGCAGTTGGGTGGCATTTATACATTACCAAAACAGGGAGATAAATGTAGGCTATTTTCCAAATGTTAACTGTGTGGATAAATGCAAATTTAGACACTGACACAGAAATGTGAGATGTGATGAGGAAGATGAGCTTGTTGACCCATGTAGTTGGCCACTCTACCATCCAGGCCCTAATTGTTGATAGGAAATTGCAGGACCTGTCGTGCTCCTTTTACATAAACTTAATGCAGCTTCCCCAACCATCTTTGGCTTCACTGGCACCCAACTTTGACCACTACCAGTGGCTGCCTCTAAACAAAAGCAATTGCAGTCCAGGGCACCAGGCTGAGAAACTCTGTTCTACTCCCTCTTGGCAGAACACAACCAGTGCTGTCTCTAGGCCTCATATGGCTTTGTCCCTTCTGTTCAATACTTTCCTATTGGCCTATTTCAGAACATGTGGTCTGGCTATCAAGGATACGTAACAATTTCATTTTGGCTCAAAAATAGTTCAGATTCACCCTACTTAACGTCCCAAAGAGAAATGCATTGCTGTTCTTGTTCAAAAGCTTGCACATTCCAAGACTGGTGATCCCAAACAATGCACCTTTTGAAAAAAAAAGCACTTTAAAATTCACATTTTGCTTACACACATGCATGCACACATACATCGGCACCCATTGCTTTACCAGGGGAAGGGTGCTTTTTTGAAAAATGCCACAGAAATGTGCATTCTCCATTGAAAAGTGCATTTCCCCTTTCAGAAAGAAAGAAAAGCAGGTCATAAAGAATATGAAGCAAGCTATACAGTGGGTTTTGGAGAACGTTAGTGAACTGAAGCATCCCTTGGTCTTCCACCCCTGAGTCTGAACACGCACACAGGAAAAGGAGGGTAGGATTCTTGCTTAAGTAAGCACCCGTATGTGGAGCAAAGGAAGGACCATTATATTTTGATATCTGTTTGGTGGTAAAATAATCCCTCTGAAACACATACTTCAGCACTTCTTTACAAAATGCAGTCAATTTTCTGCTCAGACTGGTTTCCTAATGATGTCTTTACTCCCTATCAGAGGGTGAGTTTATCAGAAGAAAATATATCCTGCAAATACAAGAGAGAGAAGGGCTGATCAAAACACACAGAGACCTTTTTCACTTAAGAATGGCTTTGGACATGTCCCCTTACATTCTTCTGCTTGAGAGAACAACCCGTCAGAAGGCTGACGCTCATTGCACTGTGTAGACTTAAAAGTAAATAAATTACTATGCTAATGTGCCTTCAGAGGCCAGTCTCAGGGGCATATGGAGCTTTGCTATTGGCCAAATTAGAAATGTTTGAAAACAATATGGGGTAGGGGGTGTCACACGAAGGTGGGTAGAGACCTGTTCTCCCCTGGAGAGGAGGGCAGGACATGTTCCAATGGATCCAAGCTCAGGGAACCAAGATTCAATCTGGATGCCAGGAAGTACTTCCTGACAGTTAGGACCCCGAGGGTGTGGAATGGGCTTCCACGGGAGGTGGTAAAGCCCCATTGGTGAGGGCTTTCAAGGATAGGCTGGATATGCACATGGTAGGCATGTCATGGGTGGAGCCAACTGGAGCTGGGGGTCAGACTAGATGGCCCTGGGGATCCCTTCTGACTCGCTCTGTTTCTGTGCTTCTATGAAGCAACTTTCTTCTTTTGCTACACTAATACCATGTTGAGTAAGACCTGTAATAGAACAGAGAAAGACAAAAGGTCAAAGGGACCATCTTTACAGCTAGCCAACAAAATCCAAAGCAGTTTCCTATGGAGAAACGTTCATTAACTGAAGCTGTTAAAAGCCATATACAGCACAATGCTCTTGATGAACATGTGCTTTTATTCCTTGTGAGATTAGTCTCATATCTGTCCATGCTAGGCTGGGGGCTGAATCAGATAGTTACACTCAATGACATTTAGGGGGGGAAAGTCCAAAATGGCCCATGTGGTCCATAAAACATTTGGATATCAGACAGCTGTGTAAACAGTAGGGTGTTTTAAGTAGGGAAGTAACTGGGCATACTGAGAGGAGAAGGGAGATGCCACATTTAAGAATTAGGACCAGCATTTTCAAAGAATGGATTTTTGGTCACATCTGTCAGTTCTAAAGTGGGTAGCTCTGTTGTGTCCTCATCCCATTAACAGATTGCTAATTCCACAGCCTCAATATAAAGGCCATAAGGCCATACAAAGATTCAGCTAACTGATATACTTCTCTATAATTCAGACCACTATCTGATACAAAAGACATGCCTTTGGATCCTTGATGGCTGACAAACAGTCAATCAAACCAGGAAAGAACTTCACACTCCTAACACCCAAGCCATGTGTTTGCTTTTACTGAGATACTCAACCTGTCTCTGGTGTCTAAACTACTTCAAGCTGTAGGCGAGAGCTTGCTCATTTGAATGTTCCATCATATAATTTTTTCCTTCCCCAGCCAGTCTCTAGTCTGGTACCCTTCTCCTTGGTAACCAGAGCAAATGGAGCTGTTCTTGTGAAGAAGCATTCCAGAGATGACCCAATTGCTATTTCAAGTGGCAGAGTCCTCCAAACACAGCTTTAACAGTGAGAAGCTAGTTAGGGAAGGACACTGAATGGAAGATAAGTAACCATGGTTGATTTATAAAGAACTTGGCTTTTACCAACTCCAGAATACTTTTAACCATCAGCAGATATCTGAAGAGTTGTCCCAGTTGTTCCAACCTCAGCCTTCCCCAAGGTTGCACCCTACAAATAGAAATGTCATAGACACCCAAAAGAAGTTCCAATGCTCTCCTCAGCTTTCTATGAATTTGACTCATGGATTCCCCGGTGGACCAGCCTCTTCTGAGTCATATGGATTGTGAGAGCTCATGAGCTATTTTTTAACTTAGGGCTTCTTTACACTGCTTCACAAAGCCTTCTTCTGATGTAACCACTGCTATACGAAGCCACCTCCTTCTGTTTTGTTGTGGAGGAAAAAAATGCTTCCTTTCCATGAGGCTTTTGCTAGAGCTTTATATTTCTATTCCTTTCTTTACAGTCTATTTACCCACCACAAATTGGTGAAGTGGCATACCTGCAGTATAGCATATTTTCATCTTTTCACAAAGCTTTTGTTCTGAGGATTTAAAACAGAATACCAGAGTTTCCTCACTCTACAAAGAACTCACAAAAAAGGCTAAAAAAACTGAGGCAGGGCCCTGGAGAGAACAGTATCATGAAAACTTACTGTGTGTACTTCTGTGAGTGAGGCATTACAAGTACACAATAAATGCCTCATACAGAGAAGCCCTTACTGGAATTGTACACAAATTTAGTCATTCCAACATTCCTGGAAAATGCACTAAAAATGTATTCCTTTAAAACAACGACTGCATTGTATACATTTCTGATCTCTCTTTGGCCTTGCTGTCTTTATTTGGGTGCACACTGCCCATTGACTGTACATCAAACCAGGGAAAATGTGCAAAATGTTACATGCCAAGTTATGAAAGTTATGTAAACGGCAACAGAGTTTGTTGTGTACTTTTTTGAAGAGGAAAAGAGATCTGATTCCAGCAATGAGTGGATGATGGAAGGAAAGATGCCGAACAATCTGTGAAATGCACATGGAATGGATTAACCAAAATCTGTACATTTCAATTCCCTCCAGCCCCAGTCTCATGGACAAAGGTCAGAAATACAGTGAGCAGTTCTCCCAAACATCTGGAGAACACTAGTTTGGGGAAAGCCATTCTAGAGGAAAGTAATACAACACAAACAATCTTGCAGCATTTGGCTTCAATGTAAAACTTGTGCAGGAATATAGGATCTTGCGTATGACTACACCCTTGCAGTGATTCTTCTTCTTCTAACTCTTCTACCCTCTCTCCTGCCTCCCTCTATCTTGGATCCTGCTCTACTTGAATACCTTGGCACTGCTAAGAGACAGGAATGGGATCAAAAAGCAAAAGGACAGGTTAGGAGCTTCAATTTCCCCATGCATGCATTTATAGAAAGTCATGATGTCACCAGGGCAACTACTTGTCTCCCTGAATGAACAATCAGTCTGAAAATGTCAATTTTTGGGCACTTTTGTGACACAGAGTTGCATATATTGCTTATTTTAATTGAAATTCTGATGACTCTAGTCAGATTCCTTGCTGCTTTAGCCTAATTTTCAGACATCAGAATGGTCCAACTACAGCTCAAATGCATAAAGGTATCTCAGTTCACAATATTGGCAGTTTGGAAATGTGTATACTTTTGGCATTTTGCAAAAATGCACCATAGTTTGTTTATTTTTGAGCTTCCCTCTGAGATGTTGTGAAAGAGACATGGGGGTCCCTTGAGACTCTTCTGCTGAAGTTGCTGTACAGTAGCAACTGATGGCATGATTGGTGGGCCACAAAGCCACCAGTTCAATCCTCAGATCATCTGCAAACATACTTAGGTGACATGAGGCAAACCTCTGCATCTTCCTCTCACCTTTTCAGCTGAAAGATGGAGATCACAGTGCTGGTTTACCCTAAAGGGATCTCACCAGGATTGCTGAGCCAATGCATGTGATTCCCCACAGGCAAGAGCATTAACCCTTTCCCTCTTCACTTCCTCAGCATTTACACCAGGATCCTGGAGTAGAATGATCCACCACACAGCCCTGTGTCATGTGGAAGGGCTTCCCCGGATTGGCACTGCTCTTGGTAGATCCAACAACAGGTATGCCAGCATCATGATGCTCAAAGCATCTGTGACATCACAGAGCATCTGTGAGATCACAGATTTGCACCAGTTTGCCTGGGTTTGCCTCTGCAAGAGGGAGTAACCCAAGAGCAGAACTGTGTTTGTGGTTCTAGCAGAAGGGGATGCTTCCACCTCTCACCTTTGCAGTCTCCTCAGACTGAGCTACCTTTCTTTCTGAGTAGTAGGGTGTCCTTCCATCTCTGCCCCAATTTTTCCCTTCCTGCTGTTTTCCATCTGTCTTCCCTGCAAAAACTAGCAAAACCACAAAAGGCCTTCCTCTGGAGGGCTGGAAACCTTCTGGAACAGTTGAAGTGAGAGACTTCAAGGGAAGGGAAATTAGCAAAAATTACCTTCCAACATCTACCATAATTCCCTTTGCTAGTTAAATGTGGTTTAACACAAATACAACCCAACAGTTGCTCATGGTGCTTTGGGAGAAAAAGAGAGATAGCGAAGGAGAAGAAACTGCCCTGTGTCCATGGACTTTTTCACTCAAACTAGTTAGAGGCTTGGGTAATACTTGCAGCCTCGGATCCTAGTAGAACCTCAATGAATACAGAACCTTCTTCCATTCACAAATGGGATCCACAGAAGTGTCTGAATGGCAGGTAAAACAAAAGGCACATTGGGTCATAGGTAAATAAATGAATACCCTTATTTGGGCAAACCAACTTGCCAAGTTGAACATGTAAATGTTCATTTCTCATTAGCTTAATCAGGGCAAAAGGTTAAACAAAAAGAATTTGGTGTTGGGGATGACCAAAGAAAGACAGTCCAAATCTCAGCCCTGATAGTATGGCCTTGAGTCTCATGGATAAGTGACACTCATCTGGATAATTTGAATTTTACAAGGCATGAATTGTTCTTTAAAACTGCTTGCATCATGCTTTTTTCTGTGTCTTGTTTGGTTTCATTGCTTAAGACATGGGAATATATAAGAACTGCAATATAATATTGTTCAGCTGGAATTTGGGTCATTACACAAGACCATTTTTAGCAGCTCAATTGGTGCATTAGGCCAATGTGTTAAGAAAATATAATCTCATCAGAGACCAGATCAGAGTTTGGTACTCATCAAAACTACATTTGCTGGATTTGACCATTGTTGTGTACATGTAGTGACAGACCCACTGCTTTAAAGGAGTCTTCTCCAACCTGAAGTCCTCCAGATGTTTCAGGCATCAGTTCCAATCTGCTCCTGACAGCAGAATCAATGGCCAGGAATGCTGGGAATTGTAGTCTAAACCATCTGGAAAGCTCCAGGTTGGCTTTCAAATAGATGCTTTAATCTGTGCAGAAGTATAGGTATAGTGAACTTGTAGTCTCTTACACTATAAGTGATTCCTAGACTCCCAGGATTCCTAAATTCCTAGGCTTTTCATGGATTACGTGCAATGTAGAACTAGGGATGAGTGAATGAATAGGGTTCTAGATCACCAGGATTTTCCAAGCATTGTTTCATCACTCATCTCATACCTCTTTCATGTTCACCGTTGTCATGACTGCTCACTCTGTAGCAATGGAAATTTCTCACAAAGTAAGTAACAATTGAACGAACATTTTGCACAGACCTCCCCAATTTTGTGCAAGTTTCCTCCACAGATTAAAGTGGGACCAATTCAGTGGATGGAGGAAATTTGTGCAAATAAGAAAACCCTTGCAAAATGAACTGGCAATTGGAAATGAGATGAGCACACATTCAACAATTTGCAGATATTTTGGTGGACTTGAGCTTGTGTTCAACCTTGACTTTGGACCTTCAAACATGGCATACTTGCATGCTTGGTGAGAAAAATCAAATCCTCATACACTCCTGCCTTGAAACTTGAACCCTCACCAGATGTCCTAGAATGAGATGAAGAAGAATATACTCTCTCTGGAGTCTGATATTAATAAAGTGCATTTTGAAGATGTGTGGGCTCAGGCTATTGGGTTCAAATACCTGCCTTAGCAGCAGTAGCTCAATCCTAAAAGAAGACATGAAAACTCCATCTTATGACATGATGATTGCAGAGGAAGGGAATATGTATTTCATGCTAATATCCTAGTGCTTGAATTGTGCTATTTTAAATGCATGCCTTGAATAGAACATCAGTGCATGTGATAGGCTAAATATAACTGTATTAGATGGATTCATCTATCAGCTATGGTGGTTCGCAGAAATAATGATTATAGTCAAAAGCTGCGCTATGAGACAGCCAGCCTAATCCAAATATTGGTGGCACCATCCATCACCTCCCAGGCACACTATGAGAGGGGATCCCCACAGGCAAGAGCATTAACCCTTTCCCTCTTCACTTCCTTAGTATGTGCACGAGGATCCTGGAGTGGAATGACCCACCATGCAGTCCTGTGTCATGTGGAAGGGCTCCCCTGGTTTGGCGCTGCTCTTGGTAAGTCCACCAACAGGTATGCCAGCATCATAATGATCCTTACTCAGAGCATCTGTGAGATCACAGATTTGCACCAGTTTGCCTGGGTTTGCCTCTGCAAGAGGGAGTAACCCAAAAGCAGAACTGTGTTTGTGGTTCTAGCAGAAGGGGATGCTTCCACCTCTCACCTTTGCAGTCTCCTCAGACTGAGCTACCTTTCTTTCTGAGTAGTAGGACTTCCACCATCACTCCCCTGATTCTCCCTTTCATTAGCTGCTGCTTTTCATTTGCCTTCCTTGCAAAAACTAACAAAACCACAAAAGGCCTTCCTACGGAGGGCTGGAAACCTTCTGGAACAGTTGAAGTAGGGGACTTCAAGGGATGGGAAACTGGCAAAAATTACCTTCCAACGTCTGCTATTCAGATGCTTCTATGCATCCCATTTGTGAACAGAATAAGTTCATGTATTCACGGAGGTCTTATTAGGATCCAAGCCGGTGAATATTATCTAACTTTGAGTGAAAATATCTGTGGGCACAGGGCAGTTCCTTCTCCTTCACTATCTCTCTCTTCCTCCCTAGAGCCCCATGAGCAACTGCTGGGTTTTATTTGTGTGAAACCAGTTTTAACTAGCAAAACCACTCAAATTCATCCAACTAAAGATAAGCATATGTACAATCTCAACTTCAACTGGAGAATAGTTCTGAAGCTTGATGTTGCTCTGAGGGCTTCATAATGACATATCTGTCACAAAGTAGCTATTTATAACGATCTAAAGAAATGTATTTATAAATTACATTAATCAGAAAGGTTCTGCTTTGGTAAAGCAACCTGAGTAGATGCTTTGTGCAAGGTAAAAAAGATTGTGGGAAGGATGACAGAAATATAGATTCACCTCCAGCATGGTTACAGTTTTATGAGCTGTTTCTTAAGCTATTCTTGAATTAAAATGTGGTGGGCATATGCAACATTCTCGGTATGAACATTAAATGGTCCTGTTCACTAACCTGAGTTGGAGGGAAGGGTTAATGCCAATAGACCAAAAAACACCTGAACCTTTTCTCCTCCCTGTTCACCCAGATCACATGGACTGCTTTGTCTTCCCGCTCTTTCTCTTGCCTGAAGAGAAAATGCAGGGTCCTTCTGTCTTCTTCTAAGCCCACCATCTAAGAATGGACCATCCCAGTGTAAGGGCCAGGATGTGGATAACAGGCTGGGATGGGCAGAAAGCCAGGGTCAGGGTGCTGGCATGAGGTGGGGCTCCATAGGTCAGTACAGCCAAAGGCTGGCAGTGTGGTCAACAGACCAAGATCAGAAACACGCAGCAGGCAGTCCAGTGTGCTCCATGAGAGAGACACAGAGGGAGGGAGGGAGGGAGGGAGGGAGGGAGAGCACAGTGCTGAAACAGTCCAGGAGTTGTATACCAGGGGAGCCGTCACATAAAGGTGGTCAGGGTGGGAGCAGGATGCCACAGGAACAGACAAGGGCAGGCTAGAGCACATCAGGGACAGACTGGAGCAAGGCAGGAATAATTGGAGCGAGTAGAAACACACAGGATCAAACAAGAGCAAGGCAGGAGCCAGGCTCAGGCGTGGTGACGCAGAGGGTCACAGAGACAGCTTCCGTTGCTGTGCAGCAGTGCCAGGAAGCCCTGTGCTGGTCTCCAGGCCCCCCAGCTGCTCTTCATAATTGCTCCTCAGCTGACCAAGCACTTGCAGGGTCACTCAGGCCCTGATCCTGACACCCTACAGAATTCCACTGATCTCATCAAAACTAATTTTTATTTTCCCTCTATAATGCTTTAGATGTTCTGTTCAAGCAAGGACCTCCAGATTTGCCAAGAGTTTGTCTTGCTGGAATCTAGTGGCAACTTCGGGATGTGCAGAGCTCTCTTGACCCACCAATCTCTTCCCCTGGAACCAGATGCCGATGCCACATTAGCCTTATTCAGGCTTTCAGCTGACTGTGTATGCAAAAAAGTGAGCTTGGAGCAGGACCGTGACAATGTGCTCATGCCCTGTGCTTCATGTCACATGCATCATGTGGACCCCCTTGCCCCCTCTGTATATAGAAATGGAGCTATTTTTTCCATCCCCAGTCACCATTCCCTCCAATGCTTTGGCAGGATCCTGGCAGACTATAGAAGCCACAGGAGAAGAAAAGTGGCCCCAGGGGCAATCCCCACCCTGTGAAGCAATTGTTTGCTCAGTCCAGAGCATCCTGCTGCTTCGCGGGAGGGAGTGGCAGGAATCAAATTGTGGCCGGCAGTGACCAGCCACTGAATGGAGTTTGACTGTCACTTTGTCTCCTGCCTCATGCCAAAAGGGACCCTCTTCTAAAACCCCCACCAAATGTTGCAAGCTGACACTTCCCAGCTGTGTACAATCACTCAAGAGAAAACCATGCACTCTACAAGAGCGTTTTTTCGAAGCCCACACGTCCAATTTAGTGGAACACAGGACGCTGCCGAAGCTGGAGGTGGTTTCTGCCTGAGCGCAGCCTACGTGCCATCTCCCAGAGCACTCCTGATTGCCGCATCTCCGTTTGTGCCGTAAAGGTGCAGGTAGCCATTTACGTCTGACATTTCTTCACCCCCTTTGGAGCAACTGCCGCTGCTGCACATCTCCTTGGCTTTTAATTGCATTGTCAGAAAAAAAGAGAATCAAATCACCTTAATTAAATCAGGCGCTTGCACTCTGTGTGCTCTTTAGGTTGAAGAGAGCAAGCTCCACAGGCACAAAAACCTGAAGGACCAGATAGATTGATTTGTCGGGATGTCAATTTAGCCAAACAAACAGAGCAGACTTTGAAAAGAGGGAATAGCAGGGAGCTGGGAAGGGGTGAATCAGAAAGTGATGTCATTATTTATGTAAGGGTTCAGACTTAAAAAAAATCCCCTAGTTCAAACAGGATTTTCTTTGAACCAGTTCTTCACATAAAATATACAGCAGGGTCCAAGGAAGACTTAACCAACCTTAAATTGTCCAAGAGGATGAGGCAGTTCTTCAGTCAAAATAGAATAATGAGGAGGATTTCTTTGGTAATTACTGGACTAAGAAGTTTAGGGATGTGCAAATCAGCAAATCATGAGCTCATAAGGTTCTCCAAATTCCACCCCTGAGCTTGCGCTAACTCAGATTGTGCCCAAACCAGATTGTGAGCTTGGCAACATGGGGGTAGGAGAGGGCAGAAAGGTGTGTGCATCTTTTCCTGCACGTTTCCCCAAACCTGTGCACACATTTCTCCCATTGATGAAGCATGTTTGTGTTCATCTTTCAAAACAATGCATTTTTATACACATTTTTAAAATGGATACATTTTTGAGCACATCCCCTGCTAACCCCCCATTTAGCCCTGGCAAAAAATCTGTTTTAAAAGCAACCCAATTTTTGACATTTGTTAAAGCTCTGTCCTCCCAGAAACAATGTGGGTCTTACTTTTCTGACTTAGAACCTTAGAATCATAAAATAGTAGAGTTGGAAGGGGCCCTGAAGGCCATCAAGTCCAACCCCCTCTTGTTGCAGGACACCAAGTTACACCATCCCACTCAGATGGCTGTTCAGGTTCTTGAATGTCTCTAGTGTGGGAGAGCCCACCACCTCTCCAGGCAGCTGGTTCTACTGACGTATTGCTCTGACAGTGAGGAAGCTTTTCCTGATGTCCAGCCTAAATCAGGGTTGTCGCAACTTGAATTGATTATTCCATTTCCTACACTCTGGCACCAGCAAGAAAAGATCTTACCCTTCCTCTTTGTGTCAGCCTTTGAGGTCCTTATACAGGGACACCCCTCAGTCTTCTCTTCTCAAGGCTGAACATGCCCAGTTCTCTTAGTCTCTCCTCATAGGGCATTTGGGAGAAAATAGAAAAGATGGAGGACACTGAGCATTGCCAGTTCTGCCCATAAAAACTAGAGAGACTTGCTGTGAAGGGGGTGATCTAGTCATCCAGTTTTGACAGCACAATCCACTTGCAGCTTTGCTTCTGAACTGACACTTTGCCATTTGACAGCTGTCAAATGAAAGCAAAGCAACATTTTTGAAACCTGGCCTTGTCAGTGTCCATGGATGTTGCCCTTCTCAACAGCACACTGGCCAGGCACAGCTACCCACTTCAGGCAACCGGAGCTGTGCATTTATGTATCTCTGAGACATGGACAAAATTTTTTAAAAATATCAAAGATTTTGAGATCTCCCCATCCCCCAAGAAAGGATTTGGGGAAATGGTCACCATTAAACAAATCCACATACTGGTTCAACTTGCCAGCAAGGAGAAGCAGAATTAAATGGGCAGGGTCTGCATAGGAAAGCCCACAACTGGAATTCTCATACATCCCTACCAAAAAGTGCTGGTGTAGGGAGGGAAAGCTGAAAGCCTTCTCCTTTGCATGAAAGGGTACCAGTCTGACGATAGTGTTTAAAATGAATACCTACTCTTATGTCAGAGTAGAGTAGAGTAGATGTCATCATAAAAACTTGAATGCCCACCAAAAAGAATGCAACCAATTTTTAGCCAGACCCACTAGGAAGCAAATGGAATCCACTTGGAAAAAACAGGAGGATCCTTGGAGCAGGGGATTTGATGTGTTGGGAGTGAGCTGATGTGTTCCCATATCCCCCTCACTGCAGTGGCACTGCACCAGCTGGCTTTCCCGTGGACGGGAATTTATTTATTTATTTATTTATTATATTGATTTCCCAAATATTCCTTTCAAGGAACTCAGCTCTCACTCCCACTCCTCCCAATTTTACCCTCACAACAATGACATTGTTCGGTAAATTAGGTCGAGAGAAACTGGTCTAAAGTTGCCCAGTGAGCTCCATGGCTGAGAGGGGACTAGAACCTGGAGCTTCCAGATCGCCAGGCCAACACTCCAACCACTACACTGCACTGTCTTTTGTGAAGAGGAAGGATTCAGTCAAGGTCTTCACTCTCCTCAGATGTCAATTAGCATAATGAAGCCCATTTGCAGTGGAGGCTGTGCCCTATTTATCCCCTTTGTACTGCTGACAAGGAGGAATGTGCTTAGGTGAGCCACATTGTTCATCTCTTCTTTCCTTGACAGGGATTACATTAAAAATAATGGAAGTGATAGTAGCAAAAAAACAGCCCGGGCTACATATGGGAGCTTTGCTCTGCCTTGAGATTTACTGCCCAGTTATAAACTTATAAAAAGTTTATTATAGGGGAATATTTAGCACATCACCAGTCCAAAGTCCTGATAAGAACTTCACCTTTAGACACAAGACAGTTACCTGTCATGGGGAAACAGCTGTAAATTACCCTGAATAAAAAGCCACGGTGAAGCGTGAAATCAAATGCCTTCTCTGGCTTTCTGGGCATTTTCTTCTTAATGGCCAATGCCTTGCAGAGGACATTCTCTCCATAAATGGACACAGAGGCAAATGTCTTTTTTCCTCCCCCAGGAAATGACAGGGGAGAGATTGCCTTATTTAATGAGGGAACACATTTGGTAGTGGGACACCGTTGTTCCTCTTGCTAATAGAAACCTTGCTGTGTGTGCATTTCTTCATCCATAAAACCGTGGAGGAGAGAGAACTTCCCTACAGGCATCTCATCCCCCAGGAAAATTTTATGGGCCCCCCAACAGCCCTACCACATTTTCATCACAGTAGTATTAAACCTCAGCCCACAGTGCCAACTGTAAGGAACAGAAACACATTTTCACATGGTAAGCTATGAGATGTCCAAACCTTAAGCACGGCACTGCTTTTTCCAGTTTCGCTGGCAACATGTGTGTGTGTGCAGTGGTGTAGCAGAGTCAGGGTCCACAGGACCAAAGGACTGAGATTAGCAGGGATGAAATCACCAGTCGTCACCCTCAGTGTTCTCCATCCTCTTGGAGCTTAGCTGCAGTCATCATACTTCTTCTGGGGAAGTGGATTCCCACAGCAACAGTGGGTCAAATCCAAACTTTGCCAACCGTAAGAGGAAAGGTCCTCCCCAGGAAGATTGCCCCCTTCTATTTTTCAGAATCGCTCCTCCCCCATCACAGTTCACCCCATTCAGCAGGGCTTCCTGACTCTCTGTGTAGCATTTTCAAGAGAACTCGGGGGGCTGCCAAAGGAAAGAAGGGCTGGGAAACTGCACCCCATCAGTGCAATTGGTCCAGTCTAAATCTAGATCAAAGACAATGACCGGGTTGGCATAACACAAGGATTGCTAATAAGCCATGGTGGCTGTTGCAGACTGCCCACTTTGCTAATTACCTTGGCCAGACATGGCTTGTTGGGATGTCTGAACCTGGTGAAGGTGCATGGCTGGGTGGTTACCTAACCACCCAACTACTCTAGAACATGCCATGGGTTCTTCTGGGTGACTGGTTAATCTCCCTGGCCACTCACTCTAGCTAGGTTTAGTGCTCACAGACAGCTCTAGGGCAGTTAGCTAAATCAGGCCTCACAAGACCAGCATGTGTGGGGGCAGTTAACACACCACTGTGATTTGCCACCCACCTTTGCATCATATGAACTGTCCCTTGGGAGCAAACCTTGGACTGAATTGCTCTTGAGTGGGCAATTAAGACTCAAAATGCCCACTTCTGATGCAGATGAAAAATGCTAGACCTGGCTTCTCCTTGAATTTTGGAGACTTTCTCCATGTGCTGGACTCCAGATGGACTTTCTCCATCTGGCGGTGGTGGACTTATGCTCTGCTGTGTCTCCTTCATTCCCTTCCTTGTGTATTTTCAGGTCTCTTCGGCCAATGCCCATTATGCTAACCACTTCACTGACCTCAGCAGCTCAAGGGAATGGTCATAACAAGCACTTCACTTCTAACACTTTATCACCAGGCAAACATCTTTATATCTTGCAGTATCTTCTACATGCATTCCATTACTCTGAAGCAGTTTCTGCCGATTGACATCCACCACTCAGGAACTGAGCAGGAAATTAATTTTGACCCCTGGACTACTGTCTGGGAACTGTATGGTCTGAAAGAGATAGAAAAGTTGGCCATCTCTACCACAGAGAACTCTTACTGAATCTTGATTGTAGGTGCAGGAACGGAAGAAATGGTGCAGAAACACATCCACCAGAAACTTCTGTGCCAGCTAGGGAGATGCCACATTTTGATAAGCAAGATGAATTTCATCAACAACTTCAGCACAAGTATATGGACATTTTGAGAGGAAAAAATGGTCTTAGAATCCCCAGCATTCTTCAGCCAACATGACTGAGCATGTTGGGAGTTCTAGGACATTTTTCTCTTTAAATGTGCATATAATTGTGCCCTTCATTAATGCCAATAGACCAAAAGATAGTACACAAAAGTACAGCTGAAAATATTCTTTTTTCCTTCTTTGTTCCAAGATCATATTACCATAGTTTGAGGAGATATATTATGGCAGGGGTTTGGGAAGCTAACCAAAGTGGAAGTAAGTACCACTGAAATCAATGGTAAATGTGTGAAGAATTGCAATCCAAATATGCTATTCTATGCAAAACAGTGCAAGAGAATACTGGTTCTAGTCTGTATGGAATTTTTAATGCCTTGTATTTATTGATTAGCCAGCATACAAAAATAGCAATCACAAACACACCCCACCCAGTTGCTTTTCTACCAGAATGTAGCCTGCTTGGCTACAAATAACAAAGATCTTTAGCCGTCTCACTCTATGCTGTAGAATGTCTAATCAAACTACCCCAGGACAGCCATTGTGGTGGTGTGTTTTTTAATATATACATTTCTATTCGAAAAGTTCTAGGCAGGCAGTAAGGGAATCAAGACAAGACAGAGCAGAAGCAACTTAATTCCCCCAGGATATTCAGAGTGCAGGCTGAATTCAGAAAGGTCTTTATTTAGCGTCTGTTTTTCCTTTTCTTTTCAGTACTGAAAGGCTGTTGTGTTCTGTGTCTCTTTAGAAGCCTTCAGATACACAAATAGGTTCAAAGGCATTTACAGAATATGATATCATAGAGGGGAAAAACAATCTCTGTTCCTTTTGCCAGGAAAGTGTTTGCCCCAAAGACCTGAACTTTTCCTCCTCCTCCCTCCATTTCTCTTAGCCATGCAACTGATCGATACGGTGAAGGCCCGACTCAGGCAGCCCAGCACTGAAACCTGCACCTTGTCGAAGGGATATTGCAGAAAGCAGAAGGTGCATCCATGATATTATTTCACAGTTGGCTTATTCATGTTTAAGGCCAGGCTGACTGAATGCAGAGGAGGATGAAGGCTGTGTCACCTGAGGATGGGGTGGAATTTGTTCAATTCACAATTCACTGATTCACAATTCAGTGAGTGATGGGCAGACTCACCTTGGATGAATTGATTATTTCCTCTGATAATACGGAATCCATCCATGTAAGCTGGGATGAGAGTTCTCCCTGGAAATGAACTTCCCTTCTGAATAAATGAGCTTTCATGCAGGTCTGATATCAGGGAGCCAGATGGGAAATGTAGTTTGGAAGCACGAAGTGCAGTATGCCATCATTCATTGCCGCATAATATACCCCCTTCCTGAATGGTTGTTTTGCATGGCTTCTCATAGGAAACTTTTTCTACCACCACAGTGAATGACCTACATGTTTACTTTCTGGTTCAAATAAACAAGTGCTGTTTGAATAAATCAGATTCAATGCAAATAAGAGGGAGATGTGACATCATCACAATTTACCTTAAGCAATAAAAGGATGAATCCAACCAGTTCATAGCATTCATTAAAGGAGCATCTCCTCCCTTATATGCTCTCACGCTCCTTAAGAGATCAGCGAGAGAGGCCCTGCTCTGAGAACCCTCCCTGCAGGAGGCAAAAAGGGCATCTATTCAGAGGAGGGCCTTCTCTGTGGTGGCACCCAGATTGTGGAATGTGCTCCCCAGAGAGGTGATCCTGGCACCGAGCTTATATTCTTTTTGGCACCAGGTTAAAACCTTTTTGTTTAACTGCTATTTTAAAAACAAATTTAAGTTTTTTAAGTTTAATAGTCACTTTTATTTAACTTATTTAATTGTATTTTTGGTTAATTGTTATTTATTGTTGTTTTATTGTGCTGTTTTTATGATTGTAAGCCATCCCGAGATGCCATGCATAAAGGATGGCATACAGAAGGTTTAAATAAATAAACAAATAGACACAGATCATGCCTCCCTGGAAACTCACAATCAATTTGGAATGATTAATTCAGAAAATGCTAGGCTAAGCTGCTTAAAAAGGTGACCTTATGAACATGCAAAATTTGACCGGTGATCAGATTAAGGATGAAAATGAGTAGCAGCACTAATATCAGTGTGAACTTACCTATTTTCACAATTTCAAATTAATGTGCAAACCAGAATTCAGTTAGCCTTTAATACTCACACTTATTTGAGTTTTGCACTGGAGTTCCCTAATTTAAAAAAAAAATCCAAAAAGTGCATGCAAATATGTATAATAAAGGAAAGCACACACAAAAGTGCTTGTATGAGTGAAAATAACTTTTAAAATGGATTATATGAGGAAAATTGTTTGCAGAAAATGTGGTATATTGGGAAAAAATACAACTATTAGTTAAATTTGTACAAGAATGTCTCAAAGTTTTTATACAATTCACACTTATTTTTAACTGCTAATGAACTGCTTCTTCTGTGCACAAGAATTAAGCATTGAAAGCCATGTGGTTCTAGCATAATTTGTGTAGAATTAACTTATTTGTGGTCAATCGGGGTGTTTACTTGTGCAAATTCCATTAGTGTGTGTGCATTTGTTTTAATGCACCAGGCATTGTTTGTTTTAGAGATGGAAGTCCTTAAATTGGCTCAGCTTGCACCATCATGTCCCTGTATTAGCATGGGGGCAAGTTGTGAAAATTTGTCAGATTTCACACACACTTACCCCTTGGTTTCCTCACACATCCCTATTTCTACACATCCATCCAATTGGAAATGAATAGAACTAGGAACCCGGATTCAAAACTGAGCAATTATGCTCTCATACAAATGCATCCTGGTAGGTTTTTGATAAACTCAATTGCCTTTCTTAGGTCTCCCTTCTCCTTTGTATTTTGAACCAGAATTGGATCAATATCTCTTGCTGGAATAATGGAGGGAATTGACAAAACAGGAGGGCATTACTTAGCTGTTCCAAAGCTAATGGCTTCTAACTTCATTAGGCACTGCAGGAACAGGTCGTGAAATCTTCAATACAGTGTTCAAAGCCAAACTACAAAATTTGAAAAGGGAGAAATTTTTGTCATACAGAAGAGACTCGATATGAAATTAATTTGGTTTTCTATCAATGATCTAATAGCCATTGACTTCAGTAAATTTCCCAGAAGTCACTGGGATAAAATAAGGTTTCGTAATTCTTTCATTATCTGTTGCTGAAGTTTATTGCTCATTCTGAATCCAAGGGCCAACGGACAAAGTTACTACAAGCTTTGGATGAGATCATGGGAGGTACCAGTTTTACATAAAACCTGAAACATTATTTGTACAATTTAGACAAAAATGAACATTATACTAAATCAATCAAGATGATCAATCAACCCATCCAGCAAGAGAGACCCATTCACCTATAGAAGACCCCCTCTATAGCTCCCTTCAGAAGGGTTCCTCAAGCTTCCTTTGATGGGAAAATGGGATTACATGTGCCACCTACACTGAGCTTCCCTTGAGCTTTTCATGTGGTGTTGGAATCTCCAAAGGGGGAACCTTCACCTGTGAGACAAAACGCGTCCAGAATTATCCACGCAGTCTAAGTCCAAATCAAGTATAGTTTCTGATCATGTAGAGGAACACATGGATCTTGGTCAGCCAAATGCACTATGACCTCCCTCCATTCAGACCTATTATTATAAGGCTATTTTAAGGAAAGAGCCAATCGGCATGGAGTTGTGGGGCGGAGCTATGCCCCCTGCATCCTCCCTTGCCCCATGCACTCTTGCTTGTCAAATTGAATTGCCACACTGAAGAAGATGTGTGTAGGTTGCCTTTCCCATAGTGCATGTTCCACCTCCAAACCCACACTGTGATGTCAAGCCAAACTTTTCTCAGCTGGATATTGGGTTTTCCTGCATAATATGCGCAGTTACGCATCTCGGGCAACACGTCATTATGCATGATCAGCTGCCTCATAAATACAGGACTCCTACTTGTCAGTTGGTTAGTATATAATTTCATGGAGGACACAGCTAGCAGCAGATGTGATGACATGGGTCCTTTTGACTTCCAGGCTGTACGGTTCCCAACACAGATACTGGATAACATGTGCAAGAGGGCGCTATTGCGTCCACGCCCTGTTGTAGACATCCAATAGTTATCAGGATAGCTACTGTGTGAGCAGAATTCTGGACTGGAGAAGATCCTGCTTTGATTTAGCATGGCTGTCTTAGGTTCTTACTTCACTTTATGTGCTCTGCTAACGTGGATTAGATGGATTCACACTTGCCGAATATTCCCATAGCTTTCTCTGCAGATGGCATGTAATGCAGTGTTCATCTGGAAATGCATAGTGATGTGGCAAGGTGCCCATGTGACATGGCCACCGTAGAACTTATACTGGGGCTTTTTGCGTGGCAAAGGTACAAACTAAGCTTTGCAACAAACTCATGCATTAATTAAAATTGCCAATGTTTTAATTTGCTGGCTCACATACCCTGCAATTAGCGTGAGCAGGTGATGTGATGGAACTTGGAATTGATTATTATAGCTTGGTCACGGAGAATGAGGAACCTAAATTAGATGACAGAATGATCTTTTGATGCAGCAAAAACATGCAGTTGCTCCATGCTCTGCTACAGGAGAACATTTATGGCTCCGCCATAGATCCATCTAAGGGCAAATAAACCCTTTTTCCCCTTAAAGGAAAGCACATCTTGATTTCTGTACAGAATACAGCTTCAAAATGCATAAGCAGATCTTTACAGAGTTCATGCCCCTCTGCTACAAATCTGGCCTGTTACTTTTCACTTTTACGTTTTGGCTTTTGGAAAGCCTCCAGGTTTCCATAGGTTCAAGCCCCCCTGCCTCTCTTCTGGAATTCTCCATGCATATGACCTGCATTACTTCAACTCTTCCACCTCCGGGTGCCCCCAAACTTCCTGCTCTTTCTTGTCTTTTATACTTAGAACTCCCTCCCAGAGCTCTTTGTTGTCTTCACATCTCTTCCATCAAATCCATCCTCAAAATGCATCTTCCTCCCTTGTCTTAACCTCACAGTCTCTGTTTCCAACAAAAATAGGCATACACACATGCATCTGTGCTTATACAACTTTGCCCTCCTTTTTTTAAGGAAATGGTCCAGATTTCTACCAGATTTCTACAACTGCTTAGCAATAAATAGGACCAGTTTCCTCTTCTAAAGCCTTCCACCCTGCCATCAAATTACCATTGCTCACTCACTCTCACTCTCTCTCTCTCTCTGTATGTATGCACTTATGCTCACCTTAAACCTTTTCACACCCAAGTGTCATTTGCCTAGCGAGAGGCAGGTGAAGAATCACCTTTCCATTAGCATATGATGAACCAATGTCTACCTTTATTTATTTATTTATTTATTATAATTAAATCCTACCTTTTTTCCTTACAGTGTAAGGAAACCAAAGAGCTTACACTGTCCTCCTTCTCCCTCTTTTATCTTCACAGCAACCTTGGGAGCAGTGTGGGCTGAACCTCAGTGACTGGCCCAAAGTCGCCCAGTGAGCTTCTTGGCTCAGCTGGGGAACTAGAGCATTGGATGGGTCTCTTGCTTGTCTTTGGTCATTAAAAGAGTAATCCAATGCATGTTTCAACAGAAAAAATGGCCTTCCAGTCAGTTGTGCTGGCTGGGACATGTTGGGAGCCATGTTTTGTTTTTCTGTCTACACTTGCATAGGATTATGCCTTGAACCCCTGATCACACCAGTTCTCCTCCTGATGACTGGTGTTTTCTATGCCCCAGAAAGTTGCAAACAAGTGGAGGATCCCTTTGTCTAGAGCAGCCTTCCCCAACAAGGCACCTTCCAGAGGTTTGGGGTTTCAGCTCTCATCAGCTCAAGTCAACATGCCCAATGACCAGCAATGCAGGGAGTTATAACCTAAAACCTCTGGAGAGTACCAGATGTAGAAACTGCTTATCCTTTACCAATGGGCATGTCAGTCATGCGTTTCAGCAGGACTTCACTTCCTGCTTCTTCATTTTCCATTTGATGCTGTTTTTGAGAATGGGGTGGGAAAAGGACTATACTCTGCAGTTACAGAATCCAGAGAGATTTCAAGCCCAGGGGTAGGGAACCTGTGGCAATCCAGGACTCAAACCCCCATCAGCCCCAACCAGCCTGACCAGTGGTAAAGGACAATAGGAGTTGTAGTCCAACAACCTCTGGAGAGTCAGCGTATCACCTACACCAACTGGCATTGGCTTTTTGGGCAAAAGTATTTTCCTTCTCAATCTGGAACTACCAAGGATCAGCTCTGGGGCTTTTTGCGAGTGCTCTTGCCCGGTGCTTAACACTGGCCATTCCCCAGTGCTGCAATGCACAAGCACAACCACAGCAAACACATACATTGTTACTGTCAAAACACCCATCAAATGTAGGAAGATGGGAAAAAGCAATCTAACACTTTAATAAGAAAGCCAATGGGTGGGTTGCAAATTGAAAGCAAGTTCTCTCATGGCTGAGGGCAACTGGACTTCAACTGAGAGAGAGAAATAATGTCAGTGAGGAAAGAAACAGCCTGGCCGGGAAGGGAAGGGGAGAAAACGCTAGAGTCCCCTGCTGAAAGCCTCTGCGGGCTGCCTTAGTATCAGTTGTATGAAAGCACAAAACTATGCAAAGTTACTGGAAGCACAGTCTGATGCCAGCACAGATCTTAACAAAATATCGAAAGGAGCACATGTAAAATGGGCAAAAAAGCTCTCACGGTGCCATGTCGGTTGCCTCAGAGATATGCTAGCAGCCTTTGGTCAGTGAAGACATTGAATGCATTGCAGCGACAGATACTATGATGATTAGAAGAGGCTGCCTTGGTATAAAGCTCTCCTTTAAAGAGGGAATAACACTGCAGTCTCAGTTTCTGAAATGAGTTTCCCATGTTGCACAAGTCTAAGAGTCTGTGATATCTGTGAATCATAACCATTGGCAGGAAGACAGTGGCTTGCAAGGGTTTTTCTAACATTATTGCTGTTGAATTGTAATCTGGGACAGGGGCTGAACATTACAATCTTCTTAATGCTTTTCCAAAGGACTGATTTAGATGTGCTGTGGCAGATAGGTGATAAATTTTCTGGTCTTTCAAAATCTGTAGGAAGGAGCAAGGGAGAGGATGTAATCTGCAGGAAAAAGGGGACTTGACACTTTCCTTTTGTCACTTGTCCCATAAAACCTTCTTCCACACACCCTAGATGCAGTAAGAAATGTGTGCCGTGTTCAGATATTTGTCTCCATACATTCTCAGAACACGTGCAGGGTCGTGCATGCTGGCCCTCTCCAACTATCTCTTAGATGGACGAGTTACATTGCCTCCAAGGAGAGACCTGAAAGGGAGGGGTTCCCGGGGACACACCTATTTCCTTCCACAACCTGCCCATTGTATCTTTGAGGTAGGACCACTTCTTCCCTGAATATCCTTGTGATAGTATATGTATGGCCAACTATGCTGACTCAAGTGGATTTTAATGGACCTCAGGCAGTAGCCATCTACCAAGTATCCCATATGGACTAATGTTTCTAAGTACCAATGCTTCTAGGTACCTTTTTATTTCAACCAGTATAACTATTCTGGATTACTTTCAATCCTCAAACCTTCTGGGACCAAACAGTCTTGCAGTTGAGTGAATTAGCAATAAGCTTTCATGTATCTCTGCTATGATATGAGCCAGATCTTGACATCCCTAACATGCTTTGATCAATGTTCACAAACACAAGAAGGGTTTCTGCAGACACATCAGACATGTCCATCAGACGTTCCCATCCAGGCCATTCCTCATAGCCTGACGCCTGAATTCCATCTCAGGGTCACTGTTGGGACCTCATTCCAGAGATATGTGGGGTCAAAGGGATGGAGTCCAAAAGTTCATCCTGTCTTAGCTTACAGCTCTTCACTTCATAACTAAGACTTAGGGAGGCATGTCCACCTCTTCTCCAGGACTCTATCAAAAGATGGGACGTTGGGAGTAAGTGGGCAGGGTCTGTGGAAGGGTATGGACATGCAAGGAATCCAAGAGGCCAGGTTGAGTCCCAGAGACTGTGAGTCTGCACCCCCATCAGTGGAAGAAGGTCTGAGCCTGCAGCTAATGGGGGCAAAGATGTTGGGGTTAATGCATATGGCCCCGTTCCTCCCTGCGGGCCTTCTTAGCAAACACCTGAACAAAACACGTGTGTGAATCTTTAACTTGTCCTCAAAATCCTAACAATTAAGGGGGTCCCTCCAAATTCATGTTTGATGAAATTGGTTGGCCATTCTAATAGATCTAAATACCTCCCATGGATGGGTGACAGGGAAGTGGATGTTTCTGAATGATCCATAGCCTCAGGTTCTTCTGGCTGAAAAAGTGCTGAGCTGACATGTCTCAAGAGACATTTTTTTCTAAGAGTTTCCCCCCCACCCCTCCTTCCTCACTCCTCTAAGAATAGAAGGTCACTTTGAAGGATCTTCTCCATAGTCTTTGTGACAGCATTCATTTTTCTCCTGCACACCCCACAAAGCACACAACAATCCAGACTGTTGCCAGGTCCAGGGTATCATGGAAGATGGAAAAGGGTGACCAAGCTGCCCACACAGCTGTTGTTATTCACTTTGAGTGGCAGAAAAAACAAGCAAACAAAGAAGCAAAACTCATGAAGGAAAAAGGAAAGACACTCTTCTATTGACATGACCAATAACAAACCCCAGCCCTGTCCCAAGAAACTGTTCAGAACTGTTTCCTCCCCCTGAGGAAATTCAATTAAATTATTGCCCACCACACACAACATTTTGCTGCCCATAAACAGGGTGGAGAATTTGGAGGGGCTGTTTATGAACAGCTTTAATCTGGAGTCTACTTGACATTTCCTATTGCTTCTTATAAGCTGTTATCCTGTTTTTTCAACTTGTTCATCCCTCTAAAAATGTATCAGTGCTTTCTTTGAAATCCCTTTTCCCTTTATTCATGTGCATCCTAAAACCTCATTAAACTTTAACATGAGTGTTCTCTATTTACAAACATCTTTGTAATCTGACGTGAAGCAACAGCCTCATTGCAATTTATGGGAATCATGTCAAATATTGGATTTTTCACAGAAAACAAGGCAACATGTTTCTTACAACCTCCGATGCATCAAGAAGGCTTTCTGAAGAGACCTGCTTTATCAGAGGTGCAGAGGTACTTTCCTTGGTGAGCTTGTAAAATGGACACTTTGGAAACAAGGGATAATAAGTCCATGCATCTGACACCATCTTTTTCCTTCCTTTCTTTCAAGAGGAAAACAGCATTCTGCATTAGAAAATGTTCTGAAAATATATACTAGTGGATTTCTTTTGACTAGGAAAGTTTGGAATTGTTGGTTACTTAATTACAATTGCTACTTGGTTAAGTATCCCAATTATGCTGTGCTAATGTGGGAAATGTACCTGGTTGATGTGCGTAAAGACAGTGGGGCAGGCTTTGTTCATCCTTGGCCATAGTTTAGTGGAATAAGGGAACACCTCTAGCCTTTGTGAGCCTGGAGGGGGAAAATACCTTGTAAGTGAGGTTGTGTGCTAAACCTGATCCTATGGGCCAAACCTCATGGGCCTAAAATGAAGAACAAGATATACAGTTGATAGATTGGATCCATGGACTGCATCTGTGTCAGGTTCAAAGCCAAAAATAGCAAAAACCAATTCTACCCAGCCTTTGTGAATGACCTATTTCATTTCATTTTAGAATGAGGATAATGCTAAGTAGTTCTCAAGCATGAATGCAATTAAGAGGCCTCCCCAAAACATTGTTTTTCAGCACTCTGATTGCATACTTGTTTGTACTGATAATGTGCCTTTTCCTGGAAAATGCAAGACAACCAACTATAGGCATAACACCATGAATCAATAATTGAGAATGATCTACAATATTAAATTAAAGCATTGGATTATGAGGAAGGCAGCAAAAAGTAACAGGGTGTGGCAATAGAAATGACCTAGAAATGAGTCAGAAGAAATTCAGTAAGGCAATAAAACTTTAATTGACCTAAAAGGAAAACTATGCTTAAGTTTTCATAACTATCCTTAGGTTTTCATATTTGTCATGAAGAAAGCTGTTGGGGAGGAAGAAGCGTGGGTGTTTGTCAGCAAAAAAGAAAGAAAGAAAGAGAGAGAGAGAGAGAGAGAGAGAGAGAGAGAGAGAGAGAGGGAGAGAAATTCAGACCAGCTGAAAGAGTTGGTTAGTAGTCTCAACCAACATATTTCTGGGAAACTTGGGGCATACAAGAGGGACTCTGAAGATCATCCTAAAACATGGGCCAGCTCCTACAAGAGAAGGTGGTCCTTCAAGCATTCTGCTCCCAAACCATTCAGACTCTAAATTTCTTTACCATCACTTTGCAATGTGCCTGGGAACAAAGACAAATTCAGCTCAGCTCTGTCAACAAGGGAGTCATTTGCTCCCTGTATGAGAGTTGTAGAGAATACTGAGGGACAAATTCAATTTTGCTTTTTGGAGGCTGCTTTCCAGCTGAAGGTGGTGCCAAAGACAAAGTAGGTGAAGCTAAAAGAAAAAGGGGTTGCAGTCAAAAATACCAAAGAAGAAGGAGAAGGAGAAGGAGAAGGAGAAGGAGAAGGTCTATTGTAGCTTGAAGCCTTTTCTGCAATCAACTAAGACATTGGAAAGAAGAGCAACCTTTTGGAATGGGGTGGTATGGACTGCTTAGTAGCTAGGAAACTACAAAGCAGTTAGTGACTGGGGTAAAGGGGAGTTCAGAGGAAGGGGCATGGCCATCTGTAGAACATCTGAGGGTCAACTATGGCCCTGAGCTCTAATTTGGCCACCATATTGGATTGTGGTGAAGGTGTTGCAGGGCTCTAACCTGAGGACATTTTGTTGTTCAAGGATCTAACCTTCACAGCCTGAGATGATTCCTTGCAAGAAGACACCTGGTATTGATTCCGTCAATCCTATACACCAGAACCCAGATAATTGACTTCTAATTCTGCTCAAATATTTCTCAGATATCCAAAGTTAAGTGGCAAAGAATAAATCTCCTGAAGTCAAACATTTAGAGATAATTGAGAAATGGGTGATGTGAAAAGTGATGATCCTTGTGAGGTGATAGAGAATTTGCATTCATATGAACTCATTAAGATCTATAATTATACACGATTACAAATTAAGTGCATTTGCATTAGGCCTGCATAAAGGTAGAACAGGTATTTCAGTGATAAAGATAAATGTACACAGGGGACTATTGGGAACCTGTACCAAATCTTTCCTGTCATCTCCAAAAGCTCTTTCACTAAGACTTAAATACTGTCCATTATCTCTTTCTTTCTAAAGGTGAATTGGAAAAACCAAACTCCACATTGGATTTGAAAGTAAATTGAGCGGAACTAATTACACACAAGCCTCCCATCCAATGTATCCCTTGTTTTCTCAGCCCCTCCAGGGTTTCTGTGTCTCATTTACAGAATAAATTAATTCATTGTTCCAAGATGAGCCACTTGTTTAGGTTTCCAAGAGTGCCTCTTGGGTGAACATTGGAAACAGTCACATTTAAATAAGTCATTTGCTGGTCAAATTAAGCATAGTAATAGAAATAATTTCTCTTCCCTTCCTTTCCCACCTCCCTACCTTCTCTTTTACAAGGTCATCAGAGCTGTAATTATTACATAGGAAGAACACATCATGTTTCCTTAAAGGGTATTTAGTGGAATGAAATCCTCAGCCAAGTTCTAAAACAAGTCAGAATTCCCAGGTTTATTCTGGCTTGCCATATGGAGTACTGACCAGCAGTTCTTGACCTTTCAGCAGTGTCTCAGTGGCCAGCAATTCCTGAGACTCAGGCATGGAGATGCCCTCTCCTTGCTCAAGGGCTTTAAGGTGGGGCTGGATGTCCATTTCCCATGAATGCTGTAGTTGTATGCCATTCTGCAGGACTAGACTGAAGGTGCAGAACCGGTATGCAACCCCAAAAACCTAAAGTGTAACTCCCAAGGGTGTCCAACCCCCTGCCACTGCTGCTAATCCCCCTCCCCTAATTTCATATGGATTGGTCTTCCCTCTTTGCTGTTATTGGCAAGGAAGGAGGGTTTGGCATGAGGAATGCATGGGGCATAGGGAAGAGAAGTCTTTCTGCTCCCCTAGCAAGGGAAGGAAAGCCATGGCAAATCTAGATAGCATACTAAAAAGCAGAGACATCACCCTGTCAACAAAAGTTTGTATAGTCAAACCTATGGCTTTCCCAGTTGTAATGTATGGCTGTGAAAGTTGGATCATAAGGAAGGCTGAGCACCTAAGAACTGAGGCCTTTGAATTGTGGTGCTGGAGGAGACTCCTGAGAGTCCCTTGGACTGCAAGGAAATAAAACTAGTCAATCTTAAATGAAATCAACCCTGACTGCTCTTAAGGAGGCCAGATACTGAAGATGAAACTCAAATACTTTGGCCACTTCACGAGAAGGAACAACTCACTGGAGAAGACCCTGATGCTGGGAATGATTGACAGCAAAAGGAGAAGGGCACGACAGAGGATGAGGTGGCTGGATGGAGTCATTGGGGCAGTGGGTGAGGGCCTGTGTGGACTCCTGGAGATGGCGGAGGACAGGAGAGCCTGGAGGAATGTTGTCCATGGGGTCATGATGGGTCAAGCACCACTTTGCAACTAAACAAACAAGCAGCAAGGGAAGAGGACTGCCAAAATGTGTTTATGTCTGGGCATTTTGCTGCCTGAGGCAAAGCACAAGATGGTACAAAAGCCAAATGGACAAAAGCCAAATGCACAGATAGCAGACTAGCTTATGGAGCACAGGAAGAGTTGCCTGTCATGCATCCTTTTCTCTGAGCCTTCCCTGCCACCTCTCCAAACCTGAAGCTGCTACCTCACTTTCCCTGATGAGCCACCCAGCATGGGTGGTCCTCAACCCAGCATCCCATGCAGCCCTTGGGGACCCAAGATTTTCTGCAACCCTTGACTAGATGATCTTCACATTTCCTCCCAACTCTGTGGCTCCGGGAATTGTGGGGAACTTCACATGAGGGCTTGTTGTCATCCAGGGAGAGAAGGACCATGTGTCAGCGCCAGTGGGTATGGCTGGGGCTTTGGACACCAGCAGCTGCCCAAAGGTGCCAAGTCCTGATGCCAGGTCTAAGAGATGGGGATGAATCCTGTCCTGTTTCCCCTAGGAGGGAAAAGACAGTTGAGGTGGAGCAGTCTTCAGCAGAAATATTGCTCTGGGGCAGGCAGGTGTCAAATCCACTGCCACTGTGGAGCAGGGGGCATTCATGAAATTTCATGATCATAAAATATTCTTGGCACAAAGGCCTTTTCCCCACTTGCTGTAAAATATACCTAGATTATACATTCTACTGGAGTTGTATTACTAATACTATCATACTGTTCATCTCATCGAAAAAATAAAAAAGAGTTATATTTTGAAATGACATGCTTCTTATGCATTCCTGCTTCAATCAACCAAAACGAAATTTAAACACAATCCTCCTGTATTTCTTTTGCAATCAACCAAGACCAAATTTAAATATCTCCCTTAGATCCAGTTGCTTTTTCAATGAAGAGGTTCTACTCAGCCAGACAGTTCCTAGGACTGGGGGAGGCACCTTACCATCTCATTCTTTGCCGAAAGTGTTATTTAATTTTGGAGTTGTATATCCTTGTGGAGGAGGGAGAAGAGAAGCCAGGCTAGGCTGGTTTTGTCCTGCTGTAAATATCCATGCATCATGGTTGGATTAACTTACATTATTAATTTCAACTCCTTCTCAGCTTCTCTGCAGGGTGCCCTTTTTTCAGACATGTGCTAAATAAAATCAATATTGGTCTTTTTCTCCCCGCCCTTTTTTTTTTGAAAGATCACACTGTGTAAATCCATGCACACTGAGCTGCTTCAAGAGCAAGATTTTAATTTCATCAGCAGGTAAATTCCACAGTTATTTTTCTCATTCCTCTCTCTCTCTCTCTCTCTCTCTCTCTCTCTCTCTCTCTCTCTCTCTCTCTCTCAAAGGGAAAGCTCCATTGTTCATATAAAAATTATGAAATAAGAGCAAGCAAATACAAATATCTCGCTATTTCTTTTTAATCCTTGTGCTGTGTATGGTAGCCACTAGGAAGTCCAAGTCTTGTTTGAGCTTGCCAACTGAGCTTGGCTGGCTTCTAACACACTTCTTTTTGGGACTGTCTGTGGTACTACCCATCCCTTGCTTTTAAAAAATGCATTTCTGCCTTTGCTCCTGGAATTTTTGCTGTGCCAATCATCCTGGAATCTGACCTTTGCTACGACTGAGCTTTCCTGGGGGCAAATATTAAGTTGCTGATGAATTCGAGGGTGCTGGGTGAAACTGTACTTAACTAGATTACCCTTATAACTCAAGACCTACAACCCTAAATGGTATAATCCGAAAGACTGGGAGAAATAACTAAATATTGATATTACAGTTGCCACCAACTTTTTCCTAAAGTGAATTTTAAAGTGAGTGTGGATGTTTCTCCTCCAGAAAATATCAAACAAATTTAGGGATTCATCAACATCAAAGTGTCAGAAAGGGAAACAAAAGCATTTCAAGAGGATTAGTGACATTTCTAGGATGTGGGAGGGTCAAAAGATCCCTGGCTGGAATTACCGTTTATGAACATGGAAGTTGAATGTTTACTAAATGTGACAAGATGGGGGGAAAACTTGATCTCATATCCTACTTAGAACAACAAAAATGACTCATAGCTTCAAATATTTCTGAGAACTGATCATCTAGCTTAAAGAAGAGAGTTCCGGTATGGAAAGTGAAGGTCTGTGACAGCTGGAAAAAAGAAAAAACCCTCAAGTTTCATTTTGCTAACTTGAAAAGCCAAAGAAATCAATCACTGCTGTTAAAGCTGATGACATTTTGGGTGAGGACAAAAGAAAGAACATCTTCAGAAAATTTCAAGGGTGGGGGGGTAAAGAAAATGCATTCCCCACATTTTATTCTGCAGCAAAGGAGGAAACAACAGAAGACAAATGAGGCTCCATTTTGCTCACCTACAGTTTCTGCAAAAAAAAAAAGGCATCGATGCAAGAACTTAAGAAAATCACACACTGTACTTATGCCTGAAAAATTGTGCATAGAACTGCAGTCAGTGGAAGGGTATGTGGTTTGCATGTTAAAGTTCCCAGCAAGGCCTCGGGGAAGAATCTTGTGGAAACTCCCAGCCAGCCACTGCTAATCCATGCAGACAAAACACTGCTGGATGGACCCAGTTGGACCATGATGTTCTGATTTAGCCTAGGATCTTCTTCTTCCTTCTCTTTCTCCTCCTATATTTTTATTTTATACTGATAATTTTAATTTTGTATTTGTAAATCAATGTATTTTTTT
>NW_025335317.1:10630037-10746097 GCF_004798865.1 Varanus komodoensis
TAATAATAATAATAATAATAATAATAATAATAATAATAATAATAGGATTCATTGTATGGCGGTTTCCTATTTAACCCCAAAGCTTATCCACCCATCAATCTTGGCATCCCCATTCACAGTGCCACACAATGCTATCACCACCAGGAGGGAATGAGAAAGAAGAGGGCTGCTGGGAATGGTGGCTGGTGCACCTGCTGTCAACACCCATTTTCCACATCTTGCAGCCACTCCTGATGGGGCAGGCTGCCCATTGAGCAACTGGGGATCCGTGAGTGTTCACAGACTTCGTCTTGGTTAGGCTTTCCTTGTAGGGCCAGTCTAAGCACAAGAAGAAGTCTTTGCTAGAGGGATGGATTCCAAATGAGTTCATCCCAGCCCCTGGGGTGGAGGAATGGGCCTAGTTCAAGACTGCTTAAACATAAAGTGGGTACTTCTATCATATGTGGTGGACTTGTGATAATGCAAAAAAGTACTGGATTAAAATACATAGATGGATGGAGGAAATATTACAAAAACCCTTTGTTTTTAAACCTGTAGTTTTCTTGTTAGGCATCATACCGGAAAGACGTTAACAGACAGGAAATGTATATGATACTGCATCTAATCACAGCGGCGAGGATTGCATTTGCTCAATATTGGAAAAGTGAGGAGCTGCCCACCAATGGATTGATTCTAAGAAAGATCTTGGACTGCACAGAAATGGATAGACTGACTTTATCGTTGAAGGAGAAAGAGGATGCTGATTTCTATCGAACTTGGGAATCTTTCTATAATTGGCTGGAGAAACGGGACCTGGCGTAAACTTAGAGATGTTTTTTAAACTATTAAAACTTGATTTGAAATTTGACTTTAGAATGTTAAAGTAAATCCAATGTTTGTCACGTTTGATGTTTTTTAGTGTTAGTTTAAAATGTTAATAAACTATATTAAAAAAAAAGACTGCTAGTATTCTCCGAATATCATATTGCAACTCATGCCCAGTCCCTGCTCATGAGTGTGATCATGGTTCACTCTTGGATGAACAAAAAATAATGGAAATCAAGTGGGAATCATATGTGACATTTCCCCAAATTCATGCAACTTCACTCCATAATGTGGGCTGAAATTTGCACAGAATTGTACTGGAAGGCTGTGGAAATTGAATGGTAGCACATGCTTGTAACTTTGTGAATATTTTCAGCAGGTAGGTGCTTATGCCTGTGGCTGCATTTGGGACTTTAAACAGAGCATGGAAGCAAAAATAATGTTCTTAGGCATCCCTATTGACAAGCTTAAAAATGTCTTTTTAAAGTCCCCATAGTAGTTAGCTGTTGAATTTCACCAGCAGATTACTGATTTTTCAGCTACAAGCACCATGTACAGAATTCCACTGGCATACTGGCCATAATGTCATCCATAAGGAGGAGATCATGGGGAGAGAAAGTGGCCCCCCGGTACCCCCAAAATTGTGCATTCCTGTCCTAAAGTGGCATTTGAGTTTGAGGAAGACCCTGTTCAAGCCACGTGTAAATACCACAACAAATTCAGTAACGTTTATTGGTGGTCATTTTGGAAAGGGATACAGCTTAGGATCCATTGTGCACAAAAAGGCAAGATGTATTAAGTCAAGGACCTTGAATCAAACCCCTTTGCAAGTAGATCATTTATTCTCAATGCTGCAATAAACAAAACCCATGACAGAGATCTCAGGCTGTCCCCAGCAATTTCAGCTACAAAACAAGACACAATCCAAAGTTTTTAACAGGTGGGCAGAATTTTATAAGATATTGTGACATCCAGAGACATATTCTTTTACTACCAGCTAATTTGATCTGTGTAGGCAGACCACCTGCTACAGAGTTTGAGAAGCTGTCCACCCTCCAGAATGCATACATGAAGAGTTTTATTCCAGCCAAATAGCTTTTGGTCCTTGCTTCTTACTTCATTCATTTACTACGTATTTAAAAACAAAACAGGCTTGATGATCATGTGCTGCATGCTTTGATCTTGGGATTCTTTGTTAGAAAAACGAACAATGCTTGTCTTTGAGATGGATATTGCAATGATATCTGTTGTCTGCTGCAAGATATATGTGCTCTGTTATAAACCAAAGAAGAAATTGCAGTATTTGCCTGGAAAGGTTCTTTCTACCATAAGAGGAACAGCAATTGCCTTGGGGCAGCCTACTGAATTAAAGCAGCATGGCTCAGATGAGCAGGGGTTGTGGGGGGGGGGGGGAGAGGGAGAGAGAGAGAGATGTGCGGTTTCCACAGTGGAACCTCTCCCTCGAGCATTCATGGACTTCCACTCTTGCTTGACCCCGTTCTTAGGGTTGGGACAGATGCTTCTTGAATCCATCTCTCCAGCATCTGCAGACCTGCTTTCCTGTTTGGCCTGGTCCCGCAAAGCCAAGAGGAAGTCTGCAAATGCTTGCAGAGCCCCAGTTGTGCAACTGACAGCTTTTCTCGCCAGGTGCAGCCACCCAAAGGGCAGCTACAGGACATGGAAGAGGAGCACTCTGAGCAGCCATGCCAAGCACCATTCCTGGCCTCTGAGCTTCTCCCCTGCCTAGAGCAGCTGGCAGTGGCCAGAGTGCCAGGAAGGGGAGAGGGAAGCTGCTTGTGCAACGTATGGAGCTCATCCAAGTGGAAGGAAGGAAGGAAGGCAACAACAGGGCAGAGTTCAGTCAGATGAAATGTAGGGCTTGTTACAAATCTACCATGGATATACAGTATACATGAATAACATTCAAATGGAATAGACAGTTAACTAGTTAACTCTATCGAGAAGCTGGGAGGAGGAAGGGGTGGGTGGGGGAAGAGAGAGGGGAGAGAGGGAGAGAGACGTGGGGTGGAGAGAGAGACTGAGGAGCCTGAGAGAGGAAACCACCAGAAAGTGTTTTAAAAGGACAGAGCAGAGGAGGCTAGAACCTGGTAAGGAAATAGGAGCCAGATAGACCTGGAAGAAGTCTAATTAGGCTTCAGTTAGGAACTGGAATGCAAATAACCCAGCCTGTGGAGATGGGGAGAGCTGCTTGAGAGGCAAAATAGAAAGCGGGGGGGGGGAGAGAGAGAGAGAGAGCGAGAGAGAGAGCGCAAGTATATCCTCTTTCAAAGTAAAGGAAGCAGACGAGGTTGTTTCTCAGGGGTCTGCTGGGATCCAGGAGTTCATCGTTCAGATCAGAGCACCGGTGTTGCATGGGTTGTTCATTATGAATTATGGATGGGCTCAACACTGAAGGTATTAAGGTGGTAATAAGTGGCAGGGGTTGCCTTTTAGAAATCCTGCCTTAGTTCCCTGCTTCCCTTACACACTCACATGCACACACTCTGCACCGCACACACATGCATGCACACACATCGCTGGAGAGATGCTAGAATTTTAATTTTCCATGATGTAAGGATGGGATAGTCTGCGTAACTGCTCCACAACATGGAAATCTGCCCCTGCTTTTCGGTGCTCTGGCCAACGAATGCAAAGCAACCTGATTTCTCAGCACTGATTGAAGGTTGTCCCATCACGAAAGCTACTGCAGTTGAATATCATTGGAATAGCATTCAAGTATTTAATTAATGTCTGCATTTGTTTCATATATTTGTTACAGTACACTTACCTCCTCCTTTTTTTCTTCTTGCAAGGAACCCAAGCAGCTTACAGAGTCTTGTTCTTCTGCATTTTACCCGCACAACAACCCTGTGGTGTCAGAGAGCTTCAGAGTCTGTGACTGGACTAGAGTCGCCCAGTGAGCTTCATGGCCAAATGCCAGACTAGAACCTGGATCTCCCAGTTCCACTAATCATTGTACTGCACTGCTTTCCCCATGCATTACTGCCAGTTTTGAAAATCAAAACCCCCAAAAGAGCAAAAGCTTAGCCATAATATGGCTGCTAAAGGCCTGACACTGTAAGAACAGCTTTAGACATAAGATGGAATTCCTGATCTGACCAGGAATCCATGTTGCAAGTCTTGCTTCCCACATCTGCCTTAGAAATGCTAATGGTTCCATTCTGTTCAGGTACACGCTTCGACATGCCAATTGTTTACCTGTCCTGAAGGTTCTTTTTGTATTGTGTTCAACCCTATTGTTTTTCTCTAATGAGCCTCTAGCATATGGTGTAACGGATCCCCCACCCTCCCCAAACTGTGTATATAAGTGATAGCTTATGAAAGCATCTTGTTTGGACTCCATCTTTTCAGTCCCTTCAGGGGCTGCCTACCTACCTCGCGCTTCCTGTATGTCTGAATAAACTCAGGTGTTCAAATGTTATTTTGACTAGACATCACCAGCGTACCTGCTCTCCCTGGTTTCTCTTGCCACGCATCACAAGCGATGCCATCTCACAGCTGCAACTGACTCCAACAGGGTGGTCACAAGGGGCTTGCCAGGAAAACTGCCCCCTGAAGTGCTGTGCAAGCTGTGAACCTCTTCCAGAGCATCTGCAGCCACCTTTAGGGATGCTGCAGCTGAAGCAGGAGGAAGGTACCAGTTGTGCCACTGCAGCTCAGCAAACATCCCCGGACTTTCTTTTGGCTCAGCTTGCTTTGGAAGAGCGAGCCGAGCACAAGGAGGAGCCTGAAAACACCTGGAGGGACAGATTCCAATGGGGCTCATCCTAACCCTAGTTGCAGATAGGCGTTCTCAGCCAGTGTGGTCAGCTAGGAGCACTCCTGCCTCCATTCACACACACAGGCCTACATTATAGGGAACATTAGTTGCATGTTATTTCATCAAGATCACAAATGAGAAGCCAAAAAGGGGTACTGATACCTTACTCACACAAGTAGACACTTAACATTTTGAACCCTTTACTGGATCTTATGCAAGGGATTTCTTAACTCTGCACCCAACTCTGCTTTGCTTTGCTTTGCTTTGCTTTGCTTTGCTTTGCTTTGCTTTGCTTTGCTTCCCCCCATCAGCACCTTCTGCTTTATCATGCGTAATGTACTAAACCTACTGATAGTCTCATTAATGGGTCTTCATCCTATAGGATGTAAAATACAATAATGAACCTAAGGACATTTCTTCCACATGCCCCTCCTTGGACATGCAGGGGAATGCACCAGAAACCATTTGCATGTAAAGTAAGTGTTCTGCCACCAAGCCATTGACGATCCAGCCTCAAGGAGACAAGGGCAGGTTGGGAAAAGTTGAAGCTGAACCCAGCTAAATGACTGGATTTTGCACAGATCTCCAGCATAACTGCCAAAAGTCACCTTGTAAGAAGGCCTAATTATGTAAATCCACCTTTATTCCCCTCACCCTCATGGAGATACTTGTCTTCCTCCTCCTTCTTCAAGTGAGAATAATTAATCATTAGAAACATTTGCCATGGAAATGTGGCAAATTCACCAGCAGCCTCTCCTCCAGGATTGGATCTTTCTTTGTAGTTTCCTGAAATAGATGGAAGAAACAATGCTGTAACCCTCTATTATGCAAAAAAAACCACATAAAAAAAAACAATAGCGAAGAAAAGCCCTGACTTGGTAATACTGGTAACTTTAGTTCCTAAAAATCAATGGTTTTATTAACAAGGCAAACATAAAAGAAGAGGGGAGAGCTAAGTAGTACATAATTTAGTGGACTGGAAAAGAAGGACTTGACCCAACATAATGATCCTGCCAAAGTTTGGGTCGCTGTAATGGAAGCAATACTTCAATAGAGGGAGGGAAACCCTATAGATAAATTGGATCATTTTTAATGCTTAGCATACGGAGTTCTTGGCTTCGAGGCGTTATGGAGACACACAAGCTTGGTTGAGATTTGCCAATGGATAAGGGATTTATCCAACGAAGAACAAAGAACAGACTGACTTTTGTGCTAATCAGATGGCATTCCTATTTAAATGGGACTGTTATCCTTTATTACAATCTCTGCTGAACTGTTCACCTCTGCATTATCAGAGACAGCCAGGACCTCTGGAAAGGTTCGTGGAAGTTGCTGTCAAACTTTGTTCCTGTGGTTCTGGATGGAACTTTAAATCCCAGGAGCTAATAGTGTGCAAATTTCTGTATGCTATTCTGATTTTAAACAATTATTGGGCCATTGTCATAACTCTTTTGAAACAAGGTTCTGCACATTTCAAGCAACTTGCTACAGAACTCCACCCCACTTGCTCTGTCCTTCTTGATGTGGACGTCTAGCCCATGACACCCAGTGGAGCTTTGTCTCAAGTAGTTGTACACAGGCAGTGGTCCTGTACAAGCTCACTTGACTAAGAATCAGCCCCATCTAAATGAAATTCACTTCTGAGCTAACACAGGATGATGCAACAAGTTTTAAATTTCTTCTGGCCAAAGACTTTTGTTGGACAACATTAATGACTCTTTCCACTAACATGATCCTAAACATATAGGCTATCACATACAGATCTACTTCATTTGCTAACTTCCTTACATTATCTACTTCCTATCAGCTCACTCAGTTTCTGTCAAATACACTCTTCAATTAATTTGTACCCAACGCCAAATAAATATCCCACCTAAATCACCCAATGTGTTCTTCTTGAATTAACTCCTCCCACCACTGATATTCACACAGACCCTCCTCCAAATCAATTCCTGCCATTTTACTTTAACTCTCCCCCAATAATCTCTAGATTTAAGCTGGACAAAAGCTCCAGCTTTTCCTTGCAGCCTGGAGAATGCTGGGAGTAGTCAAACTTTTTTGGATGTCTAAGCAGGTATAAGACTGGCCCTGTAACGTGCCTTCATATTTCAGTCTCTTGTCTCTGCCCAGCTGAGTCAAAACAGCTCTCCATGTTTCACAGCAGTGAAGTGAGGTGACCTGTTTCACTGCTTGAACAGAGCTGTAAAATGACCCCATCCAATTGCAGCTGGTGTGGGTGTCCCAAAGACTGGTTCTTTGGGTGGGTGGCTGCCAGCTGCCATTATTCTCCTTCCAGAAAAGCTGGAATGTCTCTAACTCTTGTATTAAGAGATAGAAACTGCATCTCAGCCATGGCTCATAGGACAATAATGGCAACAAAGGCACTCTTTGAGAGTCTGCTGAGGGTGTGCAAACAAAATAACATTTGCAGTTTATTCAGACATATAGGAAATACATACAGCATGTAGGCAGCCATAGGCAGTACACCATATGGTAGAGGTTCATTAGGGTAAAACAATAGGGTTGAACACGATACAAAAAGAACCTTCAGGACAGGTAAACAATTACCATGTCAAAGTGCGTACCTGAACAGAATGGGCCCATTACTAAGGCAGACGTGGGAAGCAAGACTCCCAACATGGGTTCCTGTTCAGATTTGGAATCCCATCTTACGTCTAAAGCTGTTCTTACAGTGTCAGGCCTTCAGCAGCCATGTTATGGCTAAGCTTTTGCTCTTTTTGTCCAGACGATGGCAAGCAGCAGCTAGTTAGCTTGAGGAACGTTCTCTTTCTTGCTCTACAAGAACAAAAGGAAGATTTTTAAACACTTTTTAAAAGGATATGGTAAATGATAAGAACTCTGCTAACACATGGGGAGAGTTTCCCCAACCAAACACACAAAGTCTCCTGCTTTGGCTTCAACATATCCATCAAAACTGCCCCAGTTTGGGACAGAACTGATTCTAAATATGTGTCTGTGCATATAAATTACCATCTGCAAATGTTATGCAAACCACAGCTTTCTTTTGCCCTCCTTTTGGGTGATGGATTTCATCTTTTTTGAGGACTTATAAGCAGCCATTCTTCATGCTAGTGGTAAATGGGTATCTAGTTTTATTAAGAATCTGAAATGCACGGAGGGCAGAAAGAAAAGTATTAAAGATTAAACATTGCTTAATGAGTGCCCTTTGGAACTGTGCCTGTTCATAATTTCCATTTTTGGGATGTCTTTTAAATATGTTGTGAATCAGCTAAGGAGACTGAGTCTGAGAGTTCAACAAGAACATTGTGTATCTTTTTCTGTGTGTCTCTTTGCCTTTCACCCCTAACTGGTTCTTTTTTCTCACTCCGCACACCAACATGCTGGGATATGATAGAGCAATAAAACACAGCTGAGTTTGTATTGGGTTCTGGAGAGAGCCAGATGTCTAAGTAATTGTCCATCCTGGGATAAGAGATTGAAAAGCCATGCATTTTTGAAGAGATCCAGTTGTTTTCCGGCACCCTGCTGTCAGAGAAAAGGACATTTGGTGCCTCGGAAACTACAAAGCAAACTAATGTTACTCTTTGCACAGCTCTAAAACTCAGAGCAGATGCTCAGGAAATCTGTTTAGTCCCTTCATTTGAAATAAGATCATCTGTCTGGAGGATGGTTGATTAAATAGATACACAGTAAAATGATGAAGAACTTGCTTCTCTGCTAACTGGAGAATGCGGTGCCATGCCGGCAAAGCAGCTGCAAGGTAAGGATGGCTCTGGGTTGGGCACCAGCTGAAATCCCGAATGAAAACCCACTGTGTGGAGGGTACGGCACATTGCAGTGAATTCCGATGTATCTCAGAAAAGCTGAGCACTGCCTGAAGACATCCTTAAGCTAGGCAAGGCCGTCTCGTATGTCTCAGAGCCTCCAGCGTTGTGTGTGGGGCGGCATCAAAAGCCTCCGGGCCTGTGTCATCCCATGCACCATGATTCACTCTGAAGTTCTGGCAAAAGCAGGAGGAAATCGCTCCTAATCCTGCCTGAAAGTCCCGGCAGAACTGAGCAGTTCCTTACAGCCTTGTTCGTGTTGTCTGTGTCTGTGGCCACTCCTGCAGCCTTTGGATAAGGGTGCTAACTCCCTACCTGATGCTACAGAGGCATGCACAGAGTTCAGTGGGATGCCGAGGAACATCGGAATGCACACGCACACAAACTCGCTTCAGCAGCATATGGATTCACCCCTCAAGTGAAGGTGGCCTCCAGTTCATGGTCTGCCTGAAGCCAACCACTCAAAAACAACAACAAAAACAACAACTTATTTTTATTTTCTTTAAATAATAATATGGTACATGGCATCAGGGCTGCCTTTGCCAAGAGGCAGGTGTCTTTATTTGTTTTTATTTATTTATTTGATTTATACCCCACCTTATTCTTTTTCTAAAGCACTCAAAGCAGCTGACATCCTTCTCCTCCTGCCGCTCTTAGTCTCATCCCCACAACAACAACAACAACCCTGTGAGGTAGGCTGGGCTGAAAGGCTGTGACTGGCCCAAAGTCACCCAGTTGGCTCCACGGCTGAGCAGGGACTAGAACCCAGGTTGCCTGAGTCCCAGACTGGTGCTTGGAACCAGTACACCACACAGGCCCTCAAGTAAAACAGGAGGAGCAGTCCCAGTTGAGGCCAGCACGACAATGACTGCCACCATTACTAGTGCTCATCATTTCATCTTGCCCCTGCCAACCCTGTCCCGGTACAGAATAGAGCAGCCAGGTTGCTAACGGGGACCGGTCTTTATTCTCATACAACGCCAGTCCTCTATCAGCTCCACAGGCTTCCAGTTGAAGTCCGGCCCAATTCAAGGTGCTGGTTTGGACCTATAAAGCCTGAATGGCTTGGGACTGGGATACCTGAAGGAATGTCCTCTTCCATATATGCCCCCATGCCCCTTAAGTTCTGCAGGAGAGGCCCTGCTCTGAGAACCCTCCCTGAAGGAGGCACAAAGGGCATCTACTCGGAGGAGGGCCTTCTCTGTGGTGGCACCCAGATTGTGGAAAGCGCTCCCCTGGTAAAGAGTTTACATTCTTTTCGGTGCCAGGTTAAAACCTTTTTATTCAATTGTTATTTTAAAAACTAATTTTAATGTTTAACAGTCACTTTAATTTAACTTATTTAACTTATATTTTTGTTAATTGTTATTTATTATGTGAAGATTGTTGCTTTATTGTGGTTGTTCTAATGATTGTAAGCCATCCCGAGCTGCTATGCATAAGGGACGGCATGCACAAGTTTTAAATAAATAACTAAATGTTACATAGCGTGCCAAGAAGCAAAGAGGCTTGACAGCAGATTGATGACTTGTCCACGAGCATTCCTGCTTGTTCCTTTTGTGCTCACATGCAGCTTTGACACTGATCTCAAATGACCTGACCTGTTTATTGCACCTGTATGCAGCCTACTTGGGAAGGAATCAGAATAAAATGTTGGCAAAGTCCCTGGGCACAGATATCTCTGGATTCAGCCTTTACAGACCACTGATTCAATATCAGTCACTCAAGCACTGTGTGTCTCTTGCAACCGCTCTGCACATGAAATTTTAGCAGGATACAGGAGATGTTTTAGAGATAGAACAGCATGTTAGCCATTTATTCTCCTTGCTGTTGTTAACCTCATTTCTTGCCTCAGTGTTTTCATGGTGGGAGGAGGGGGAGGTATGAAAAAACAGCCTGGTGAAAGCATTTGAATGGGACATTCAAAGGGAAACAAAAATAAAAGAAAGAAAAGGAAGCAACCCACTCCTGTCCATCATTTCTTCCAAGTGCCTACTGCACTCCTCTATTGATATTACATCCATATAATCCATAGCCTAAACATGCTTTTGCAAATACATTGGGTTTGGAGCATGGGTACTGAGTTTCTTTACACCTGAGAGCAACTTCCTTCATGGAGGAACTGTTGGCGAGCCGTTTGCCAGAAGTCCGTGGGGAATAAAAGGAAAAAGGGCTGCCCTAATAGCAAAAGGGACAGGGATAGAATTCCAAAAATACCACGTATTCACAGAGTTTACTGCCAGTAACTAAGCCTTGTGCTGTTGTTATGTGCCATCAAGTCATCTCCAACTGGGGAAAGAAAGCCCTCCAACATGTCCTGACCTGGGCAGCCCTGTTCAGCTCTTGTAAACTCAAGAATGGGGCTTCCTTTATGGGGTCCATCCACCTCATACTTGGTCATCCTTTTCTTCTTCTGCCTTCGACTTCCCTTGCACATCTTCGCCAAGGACTTCTGCCTTCTCGTGATGAGCCCAAAGTATGATAGCACCAGTATTGCCACTTGTACCTCTTGTATTTATGTAATTAATTTCTATGCCACTCAGTAGTCAAAACTGAAACAAGACTATGGAAAGTGCTCCCCAGAGAGGCTCTCCTGGCGCCGTTTTGATTTTTGTCAGCCCCCCTGAGATGCTTTTGTGCATAGGGTGGGGTGTAAATATTTTAAATAAATAAATAAATATGACTCTTCTTCAACTAGGGAAAGCTCTAGCTTGATGTGAACCAAGACCTACTTGTTCATCTTTCCGCCGGTTGAGGGTATTCGGAAAGCTCTCTTCCAGCGCCATGTTTTCAATATAGCAAAGCCTTCAGAGACATGCCAGCCTTTGAGAATAGGCAGGGGGAACATGAGGGTGCACTGTCCCCTCCTGCGTGACAGTGCACCCTCTCCTTCTGGGCAAGTGGCTGTCCCCTCCCACTTGAGGGGATGCCACCTCATGCCCTCAAATGAGAGGGGGACGCATGCCCTCACTCAGGAGCTCACACCAGGTGGTGGAACGGCAGTGCAGCCATGCCTGGTGGGCAAGATGGGCATCTTGGCCATCTGGCCAGGAGGTGGGTGGGTGGGCTATCAGCCAGGCAATGGAGGCGCATGCCAGGGTGGAAGACAGGAGGCAGCAATGGTGAAGGCAGCCGTGCTTCTCTAATGAGTAGACAGATGCTCTGTGGAGCAGGAGTGGGGAGAAGTGCTGGCTGGCTGAAAACATGCCAAGAGCATGAGGGCAACACAGGAAGGAGTGGTGCATGATGGATCCCTGCTCCAGGGGCTGATGGGATACATGCTGCCATTTGGAGGGAAGATGCGGGTAGAGGATAACTACTCATGAGTAGCTGCCCTGTGTATATGTCAGAACAGGGCACAAGGTAAGAAAGGTACCTGAGCAGTAACCCTTCATGTTATATATGAACTCAGCCAAGGTGAATATAATTTTATGTACTGAAAAGCTTAGTGATGAAAATGACGAACTGCATTTTCCTTTGGTTTACCTGTCCTCTTCTTCCAAATGGACTTCCTGCAATGGATGAGGAGGGCTCTCCTGGAAGTCTGAGATGGAAGGGAGTTCATAGGCAGTATCTGGACAACCTGCCCCCCTTCACCTGGGAGAGAGCCCCATGCAGATCTCACTGCTCCTAGTGACAGAACAGAAACCCCCTTGCTTTCGGATACTTCCTTTGCAGGGCATCAGTAGCTACTGCACACATTTTCACTCTCATCTCAGACCTGTTAGCCTCCACCAACCAACACATTTTGGTTGCAGCTTCCGTTTGCTCTTTTTTAATTATTAAAGAAATAAATAAGGACCCCCATGATTAAAAAGCGAAGAAGTGAAAAAGGTCAAGGTTTGTTTTTATGCATAGAAGGGAGGGCAACAAACAGCACAGCTGCTTTCTAGAAACACAGAGTGAAGAAGTGCAGGACTTGGGGAGACAGATTCCAGTGTATTATGAAAACAAAATTTAAAAATCTGGTACTCACTGCAGGGAATGGCTCACTCAATATCAGGGTTATGTTTTCAGGCATTTTCTCAACCTTTGGTGGGATTCTCACTAATGATAAATATGTTTCAAGCATTTATTGTTGCTGTGGATGGTGATGATGATAGGTTTTTTAAAAATAAAAATCCCTATATAGTTTGCAAAATCAGCAATGGAACGTAGCTCAAAAAGCTCAAAATGTTCCAGATTTGGATGATGACACAGGAATTCTGCGGGGGCAAGGTGGAAGGAGCATGGAGGCAAAGTTTGCCTCCTCGTATCTCCCACCTTCAAAACACTTAGCAATTTTGGACCACCTAAGTAGTTTGCCTCGGATGGCAAGGAAGGGTGGCTGAGCCCGCCTCCACTCCTCTCTGCCCCCTGCAAAAATGCATCTATGAGATCATCCTTATGACCTCGGAGTCACAAGTTTCTAAGTTCAGAACTAGGACTTCAAAAAATCCTATGGCTTTCTAGACTTTGGTTGATTTCGGAGAACACAACGAGCCGTGGCCATTTTTTTTACCATGGTTGGTCTGTCATGTTGACTCAGATCAGTCACGGTATTTCACAACTGTAAGTCTGGAGTTTAGAAACCATGGCAAGGAACAATGCTGTCACTGTTCCATCATGGCTTGTGGTGTTGCCTGAATGCTGGGTCGTGGTTGCCACCAACCCAGTGTGCAACTACCACAGAATCCTTTGGAAAGAGTGGCTGGAGCCATCCAGCCTCTACGTGTGGACCAGTGAACTGAATGGTACCCATAATTGAATGCAGCATTCCAGATGAGGTCTGACTAGGCTTGCGGAAGCTTGTGCAGAACCCTGATTTTGTTGGGTTTCCTGTGGCTTTTCAAACTGGCGGCTTGGGTGAGTGCATGTGTGCCTTGGGTCATATTTCTTGAATGCTTTAGCCCCATGCCCTCTCCTCTGCTGGGTGCTACAGCAAACAGGATGAGACAGGGGCTTTTGGAAGGTTCCCTCCTCCTCACTGTGGATTTCCTTCCCCAGAGAGGTTGACTTGGGACCTACATTCTAGATTTTTTGTCGCCTAGTGAAGGCCTTTTTATTTTTTATTTCTCCAGGCTTTTGCTTCCTCCATTTGTTTGTAAGACTGTGTTAACTATTCAGCTACATCCCTGCTGATGGTGTTCACTCCGGCTTTATTATTTTCTAAACTGGTGAAGTCCTTGACTGATGTGTTATCTTGTTGTATTTCATGGTTTTCATTATTAAGAACTGTCCAGAGTGTTTGGCTATAGGGTGGCATAGAAATGTTATAAATCAACATATAAATAAATCACTTTATTTTGTACTGTACCAATTTATGGCAACTGACCTAGGTACATTTGTGAAAAGGCTGGTTTAAATTTAAATAAAGTGTAAGAGGTACTGCTTGGATAAGGTGGAGCTTTGCCTATCTTGGGTCACAGCAAATACCTCATATCTTCACTGTCAGAAGCCAGCCCTGTTACGAACAAGCACAGAAATTATAACTCGGAGCCTCGTGGCTCTGGATCAAAAAGAAAAAAAATCCTGCAAAAATCGGCATTTTTTTCCAAAAATGAAAACAGTTTTGTCAACAGCTGGAAGTGAAACACTTCCAGAGCAGAGAGTACTTAAGCATTTCTGACAGATTCTATGATGGGAAAAGGCTGGTGCATTCATAAGAATGCATCTAACTGTAGAGAGCTTAACAGGAAAATTTAATATAGTCAGGGTGAGCCATAGAAAACAAACTAGGTTCAAAGCAAGCTTTAAATGCAAAGAATGCACCTTTTTCTTAATAAATTGGGGTTAGGGGTGTCTATTTCTCAAAGCTTTCAGGAGAGTAAGTCAGAGTTCATGTATTTATGGCAAGAATGTAGTAACCATGTTCCCATTTTACAGATATGCATTATCATGGTTTCTAAAGACCAAACTTATCACGGTGAAATACCACAACTGGGTTCAGACAACATGGAAGACCAATAATGGTAACAAAAAACACACAAACTCCAATGACCTGTTTTGTTGTCTGAACCCAACCAATATCATCAATTGAAGTAGCTGGTACAAGCATTGGTGGTTTAGAAACAATATTTATGTTTTCAGTTTAAAATAATTTCAAGTCATGTTCAGCTGTGGCAGGAAAACCAACATCTTCTGGCACCTTCACCACTAGCCACTCTTGCAAATAGGTTTTGTGCACTACAACTCAGTTCATGAGATGCCACATTCCCAAATGACTCCTCAGGTTTGCTTTGAAATGCAGTCCTTGCTACAGCTGACTTACACTGGAATGCCTCACCCCTTGAAGCACAGTTCACACATGCACATTCATCACTGGATAACTGCAATATCAAGTTACAATTTGCATGTGTGAACAGAGACATTACACATACAACTTCGAGAGTGCAACTTTCTTATCACTGCAAATCCAACCATTGGTGGATTTGGTTCACACATCCCGCTGTGGTTATCAAGTTCACACTAACCAAATGAAGAGAAATCAAGCATACTGTATATAGATGTATATGTGTGAACTTGGCCTAAGAAAACAACAACATAAGATTCTCATCCTTCCAGAATTGGCAGAACGTATTTGACCGGGATAGAAAAAGAATGAAAACAAACCCTCTCTTTGCCAGTCAGAAAACAGGTTTACAAGTTAATTATTCAGAGTCATTTTTTGTTATTCATACAACATGGCATATGACCTCTCGTACAGTGGGATGGTTCCCTCTAGGTGTCTTGCAGAAAATATTTTGTCATTTTCAATGTAGCGTCTCCCTTCAGATGGTGATGGAAGTGATGGAAGGGCCTAGCTCTGGATAAAAACCTGGTGGAGGTAGCTCCAGAGTGGAATAAACCTGCCCAAGTATGTAGTCTGAAGTCCTCTTGTTTGTAAAGCGAGAATATGGAATAGGGATATGACTCATGGCAGCTGACAGGGTCCATTTTATCACTTTCCACATTTATTCCACACAGAAGCAGTAGCTTGCCTCCCTCCTTTTTCCTTGTGGGCTCTGGGGTAAAAAATAAACTCCCAAACTCGCCTATAAATAGAGCTGTTCCTGTCATGTTACTCCTTCCTGGGACTTAGGATAAATCAATACAACAGGAGCAATGGAAACAACAAAAAGTGTGGCTAAGAAATCACTTAGCATCTGTCTTTTAAGCCATTAAGCTATTAAAGGAAACTTTCTCAATGCCTTCCACCACCCTTTCTCTTCCACAATCTCTCTTCCACCCCTGAATTGGGGTGGCCAGCTTGCGACCCCCCCCCCCCGAAGTTGCTGGACTTCAAATCTATCAACCTTAGTTAGCACAGACTGTGAAGAGGATGATATAACAACATTTGGAGGGTGATGCGATGCCCACCCCTGCTGTAGCAACGTGTGAGGAATCTACTTCGGGGGTGGGATTCTATTGGGTTTCTTGGGCTTGGTGCCCTGGACTCCAGCCCACTTTTTCTCTGCCCTAAGTCCACCCTGAACCAAGTGTCCACATGCATCTCTGGCAGGAAGTTAATCCACATGAGTTCACAAGGCCACCTTGTACATACATCCATGCACCTACTGTGCAAGCAGAATTCTGCTTCCACATACATGACTTGGAGGCTTTGCATACTCTGCACAAATTATGTACATCACAAACTCTTCCTGTGCCCTCTTGAGTAGAGGACTTGGCCATGTGGCTCAGAGGGCCAGTCTCCCACAGCTTTTCCATCTCCTATACTCCGCAGAAGCCAAAGAATACAAGATTGGGCAAGATCTCTTCAAGAACACAGGTAGTTCCTTCCAAGAGGTGGGTCCTAATTCCTCACAAGCCTTGCCTGTCTTTAGAAGATCTGGGCTTCCTGGTGAGAGAGCATCTGTCATAGCACAGCCAACATGCCCCCTTGGGAGCTTTCCAGGGTCCTGAATTCTCTTTAGAGAGAGCAATCTTCATTCAGATCTTGCCTGCCTGGACGGGACTTGGCCCTGCCACACTGGAACTGTCCAGTCTTAAGCCCCAGCAAAAAAGGAGAATGAGGAAGGGGTATGATACACCTCACAACTGGAAATTACTGCACTGTACATCTACCAAAAAATGGCAGAGGCTAGCTCAGAGCCTGCATGTGGTCAACACATAAACCCTACCTCACAAGAACAGGTCCCCTCAGCACATTCTCAGCGTGTGCATCCAGTCTTGCATTCTCTGAGAAGATGAGTAAAAATCTGTCTGATAGCAAAAGAAGAGCTGGGAGCGTGGATGCAATCACCCAAGTCCCAGAGAATATTATACAGAGGAAAAACAAGAGCCTCCAGAGCTGGTTACCCAGACAATAATTTGCACTTAAGGCAAAATACATTAGGAGCAGGAAGAAACATCGAGTTCAAGGCCAGTGCAATTGGGAGTCCTCTGGGGAATCCTGTACTGTGGTCTGTCATTTAAGTGGTAACGATGCATAGCAGCTGCTTGATGAAACACCACTCAGGATATTTCAACCGGCACTCTATTTGGCTTCAACAGAGAAATCTGAAGCCTGTCATACTGTGGTGTTTACTAGTGCAGAACTCAAAATGTGTGAGAGGGAGAGAAAAGAAAGAGAAATATGAATTTATGGCTCCTCAGACAGAAGTTCTATGTGCAAACACTTTGAGAGTCTTGGCAGGATCACACCTGTGATGTCACAAAGGGCAGCCAATAGGGGAGGTTCCAGGGAGAGGTCACCATCAGGCAGACAGAGGGACCATGGACTACAAGCTAAGGAAATAGTAAAATCACATTAAAACTTCCTGGTACCAAAGATAAAGCAGGTACAGTCAAAAAGGGGGCTTTTTCAACTGAGATTCCCAAGCAGTGAATTTCTCTCCACCTCTGTCCTCATTTTAGCACTCACCCCCCCCCCCCGAAAAATGTCCATACTCCTAGAATTTGAAAGGGGTTTTTATTTGTTCCAATATAAAACACTAGTAGCTCATTCCATGGGTCATGTTACCATTTTAGGTGTTAGTATTTGTAGTATTTTTGTACAGTATTTTTGTATATTGTATAGGATTGTATTTTATTGTATAATAGAATATTTCAATAATGAGGATGAACCAGGATATATATTTCAAGGTCTGGTCTATAAAAATTCAAAATGAAATACAAACACAGAGTTACATGAAAACAACATTGTATTTACTGATTCTGTTCAAAAGAACAGAAAATGAGTTTAGAAAGAAGGAATACTACCCAGTAAGAAGCAGAAAAGTGAGAACAGAGGCAGGAAAAGAAGTTTGGATCCACACTAGTGTTGGGTTGAAATAGGGGAGGCACATTTCGTGATCTGTCCCCTTGGAGTTCACAATGTATGCCCCTGGACACTTTCTTAGAAAAGACCATGAATGGAGGCAGAAGGTGCTGCCTATTCAGAAGGATGGAGGAAGCACTGCTGTCACTCTGAATTGACTTTGTGATATTGCCGGATATCCCAGACTAACTGGACTTCTTGACCTCCATTTTCTAGGGCATAAATTGTTGAACATTGTACTTAAATAGATTTGTGTTTCTGTGTATGCTGTCTGTATGTATATTTGGATGTAAACCACTTGTATACTGTATTTTAAGGTTTTAATCTTTTGTTGATCATCTCTCCAAAAAGCTTCATCTGTCGGGGAGTATAAAAACACAACAAATTAGGGGTTCAATCCCATGGATGCAATGACTGGCTGGGTCATGCTAGGAGTTGTATGTGTTCCTTCTATCTAAACATGCATCAGATTGTGCTTACAGTGGATGGCATGAGAAAAATTCCCCTATTGCATTTGTTTATTCCACTCCTCTGTTTCTCTGGTTCATTCTCCCCTCATTCTGAAACCTGCTTTAAGTCAAATAATTTCTCATTGATAAGCACTGCACATGCACACAAAGACATCTTGGTGGAATGAGTGATATGATGCATGGGTCTTTTGGTTAAACTCAGCAAAATATAAGTACATCGCAAGAATGTGGTCGTGCCCATGATCCGAAAGATTGTTTCCTTCACAGCAGGTTTTGTTTACAGTTTGTAGAGTCAGTGCAACTGTGTGGATGATCAAATCAAGATTCCTCTTTTTGTTGTGCTTATCAATAGCACATTGGAAACATTGCACAGAATAAAATGTATAATGTGCTGAAGGAACACAATGCTCCATTTTCAGAATTTCATCAATTCCTCTAGTTAATCTAGAATTCAGGAGCAGTGGAGTGCTACCCAGAGTAAACCAGGGGAATTATAAAAGAATGAGTCAGGGAAAATAGTCTTTTCCCTAGCTGCAGACTATTTGTTTAAGCCCACAATAGTAAGAAAGTCTGTGTAAGAGCCCTTTTAATGCAGTTGTGTCTGTTCTGTGCTTGTAAAGCACTGAGATCTGGATTCCATAGGCTGATCCATGGGAGCAACATAAGCAGGTGTATTTTATTTTATTTTATTTTATTTTATTTTATTTTATTTTATTTTAATTTGCACAAGGACCAGGATGTGAAAGTCTATTAATTCCTGCCTTCTCTATGGTTTACAGCAGGAGGGGAGGAGAGAAATCTCCAGACATTCTGGGCATACTCCCAGCATTCCTAATGACTACCCATTTTGGCAGGGGGTTCTGGGAGTTGAAGTCCAAAACCTCTGGAGACCTACTTTCTGTCCACACCTTATCTACAAGGCTCATTTAAGCTTTCTGAGACATATCCCAGTTCTAATCTCCTATTTTGGAGCCTGATCAGGCCAACAATTCTCCCACTAAAGCTGAGATAATCTGCTTAGCAGCAAAATAGACTGAAAGATCATTTAAAAATAAAAGTAAGTATAATTGGTACATATTCTGAGGTCTTCTAAGTCTTGCTTTTGTCTGTGACTCCCATGGAACAAACAGAGCTGTGGATCATAACAGGAACTTCCCACCATAATCTTCCTCATCATTTTATACAACCCTCCCTCAGGTATCATCAGGTATGGTGATAGTATTGTCTCGTATGATAGCTAAGCCCTGATAATTATTCTGCTCCTTGAATGTTAGCTCACTGGGTTATTCGATAGGCACAAGAATAGAGAATTAAAGCCCAAAACTTTATCTTTTGGAGAGGAAGGCTAGGAGCTAGATATGTGTCAGTAATATTATTCATTCTAAATTACAAGCTCTCATATAATGTACATTTCCCTTTTCTTGCTTAATATGGAACTAGAGAATACAAGTCCAACTGATTTTTATTTGATTTCTGCATAACATACCAAGCTTTGACTGAAATCAAGATGTAGCCAGGGATGACTTTGGTGAAGCCAGCTATTTCCTCATGCCTTTGCATAGCTCAGGTGTTTCTACTTCTACTTTAATCCTTTCAAACACAGGGGAAAAATCATTCCAAATTTTGTAAGAATCATTAGTTTGTCTTGCTTTCTGCGGGAGAAGGGAAAAGCATCTGAAAGAGCTCATACTGCTGTCAGAGCAGCCCAGAAAGGGGAAGAGAAAGTGATTCTGGTTTATATTAAGCAGCTGGGGCATCTTTTCAATAAAGTTAATAGCCCCAGACTAGACCAGCTGCAATGTAAAATCTGTTTGGTACCCACCGATTTAGCGCAACTACAAATAGCATCAAATCTATGAGAATGCCTTCAATCTACCATCAGGGACATATATGTGAAGAGGGTTGGGCAAGCTGGTAAATATCCAGGCTGTTACCAAGCACCCTTAAATGCTGCTATTTTGGGAAAAGCTAGTTGGCATCTGGAAAGAAACTGCAGGTTGGCCTTGGAGAAGGGCAAAGTGGCAACCTCCATTAGAACGATGGAGGTCTCACAGGTCCCAAGTGAAATTTCATGCTTCTCTCTTCATAATCAACTTCCCAGTGAGTCTGATGTATCCTGATTTCCTCTACCCATCTTCATTAACACTTGCAGATTTCAGAATCTGTCAACTAGCAGCACCTACTAAGATATGTTTGATGTTAATTTGTAGCATTCTGATTTAATGGAAAGGACTAAGGTAAGTTTTGCCGAAAGAGTAAGAGGGATGCAAATAGATCTGCCAGGCCTCAGTGACTGCTATGGTCACTTCAGAACACCCTCTGTGCAAGGCAATTGCCAAGATTCTCCTGTTAACCACTCACCTATGAGGACCAGAGAAGTTTTTGTAGCTGTGAGTGTTATATTGTGCTTTGTATTCTTTTATGTCGTTCTGGATTTTAACATGATACAAGCTGCCCAGACAGTCTATGGCTAAGTGGGGTGGCATTCAATTTGAACCCATAAATAAATAATACTAAATTCACATCTCTTTCCTCCTCATCTCACATCTGGGAAGATAAAGAATTTTCTTTATCTAATTTCTTTGCTCTCTGTTTGGTACCGTGAACCCCATCCCCCAAATTCTGAAGCAGGAATTTAATTTTCTTTTCTCTTGATTACTAAATCCTGAGCATGAATATATATTTATTATTTGGAGCACCCTGTAAGCCTTTCCTTCTATGAAAACCATTTTTTCTCTCCCTCAAAGAGGGAGAGAGAGAGAAACCTCAATTTCTCTAACAAAAATCTGTTTCTTTCCCATTCAAATCAATCCAGACTGACATGCTCCCCCCCCCCCACACACACACACACTTCTAAACATGGACTGTTCCTTGGCAAACATTCTTTACTCTGCAGTGTGCTTCCAGTAAGCACAACCAAGCAAGATGGAGTCTCCAAGCATGCACAGAGCAGTTTGTTGAACCTAGTCGAACAGCCACCTCCCAGTTCTACTGAGGCCCCTCTCTCTGGGATGTCCTTTTTGGAGATGAACAATAAGGACTGTCCATTCCCTGTCCATTGGTCCTCTAGTTGGTCATCCCATCCCTTCCAATGCCATCTCATGGGGTCAAGAGCTGTGCCAGGCTTGACTGGCTGCAGGAGTTCTCCCATGCCTTTCCCTCCATCTGTAAATCCTGACCATTCTCAACAGCCACCTGAACACCTTGGGAGGGTGCTTTTGGGGGTAAGTCCCTCCAAATCTTTCATTTCAACATCTGAGCCAACACCCTGGTTCCCAGGACCACTCATCACCTGATGAGTCCATCTCTGCCTAGCCTGGGAACACCCACCAAGAACAACTTTCCCTTCCATTCCAAACAGAGATCCAATGCACTGCTAATCAAGACATGAGTGAAATGCATCTACCTTGGCAGGTGTTCAGTCTCCTCTGAAGGGAGTCACCCTCCCTTTAATGATAAGGTTCATTATCAGTTTCAGAGTGTTTGCAGATCTAGAATTGCCATTGGAGGACCATGTTTCCCTTGCTGGGAAGGGGCAGGCTTGCCACAGTAGTCATCTCCCAACTGAACGACTGCAGTGCTTACATGTGGAGCTGCTTTAAGAGCAGCCCAGAAACATCCGCTGGTCCAAATTTGAGCAGCAAGATCATTTTTGGACTGGGAGTGGACTACGATCAAATGACACTGGTGCCGGTATCTACCCTGGCTTCCTCTCTGGGTCCGGGACCAATTTTAAGATCATTGTATTAACTTAAAAACCCTAAATGGGGGGGGAGGGGGCGGGTCAGTTAACTGAAGGAAAGTCTCCTCCTTCCCATAGTTGTTCAGACCCTATGGTCATCATTTGAGGTCCTCTTCGGGGCACCCCTAACTCAATATGCTAAAATGACTGGCTATAACAGACGGGGACCTTTAAGTGGTGACACACTGATCATAAAATGCCACCCCTAAAGGGGTTTATCTGGTGCCTATGGTGTTTTAGTCCTTCAACTTTAAAAAGGTGTTAGTTCTTTTTAGATCCATGCAGTCTTGCTGTCCCTTGCAGTTGGTTTGATTCTGTGGCTTTACTGTTTTGCTCTATATTTCATTTTCTTTTAATATTTGCATGTGATTTGACTTTTTATTTTATGATTTTGACTTTTGCTTTGTGAACCACCTAGATAGGTTCAGTTATTGGGTGGCACAGAAAGACAGCACATGAAGAATCAGTAAGTTGCAAGAGGCCTTTGGTGGAAGAGAAACTCAACAGATGTTCTTTGTATACGTGGAAATCCTACAAATATGTGTACTCGTTCCTGTGGCTATTTAGGCAGAGGTCATAATCCTGTGCACTTTTTAAATAAATGGGTGGCGTTGAACAAAACTGGTCTTATTTCTAAGTAAACCTCAGTCAGACTAAGCATGAGAACACTGAGAAAATTGCTTCTTCAACAGCTCTCTTCCCAACAGGGAGGGAAAGATCCTTAAGACTGATATTTTATTACATTTGATTGTTACTACAAGAATAAAATGGAAAAAGTTGGATTAAATGGTCATTGACAGCTGGTTTAGAAGTGTATGGAACATCATTTATATGAATTAACTCATGTTGTCAGGCTCCAAGAACAAACACAAGAAGCAAATTCTTTTTTAAGATAAACATGAATATAGTTTCTTCAATATTAAACAGAGAACTATTAAAAGGATGCCTTTTCAAATGTTTTAGCATTGGTTTTGATGCTTTTATTATGGTATCTATCCAGTGAGATTGGCTTATTTGAAGCAAAACATATCACTTTATTGTGCTATTCTGCTTTTCTACTACACTTACTTTGAGCCTTTATGAGAACATGTTTCTTTTTGTATTAAGATATTAAACTTTTCTGTCTGTCAGGAAATAAAATACAGGGACATTTGGTTTGCTTTTTGCTTTTCTTTAGATCCAAAGTATACCCAGGAATACATTTTAAAGAAGCTGACTTTTATTTTGTTAACCCACAAGCCAACTGGATTGGCAGTTGAATCTTATTTGCTCATCCTAGCAATGGGACAGCACCTTCCATGATGTCTTAGAGCTCAGGATGTGAAGCTCAGGTGAGAATTTTGCTCTCTTGCACTCACTGGACTTCTTTCTGTTGCTCAGCCCTGGCCAGGAAGTGATCTGAGCTGATATCAAGTCCACGTCTGCTCAGGGATGCCAGCAAATTCTTTGTGCAAAGTACACCATCCTTTACACAATTGGGCAAAGTGCACAATTCTTTGTGTAAAATACTCAAATTACATGATTCTTTGTGCATGGTATGCAAAGCCAACAAGCCACATGTACAGAAGTTGAAGTCTGCTTGAACTCACTTCCTGCCAGATGCCCACATGAATGTTCCAAATGTAGCAAACCTGGGGAAGAGAGAAGCAGGGTGGAGTCTGGAGAGCTGAGCTGAGGAAATCTGATTGATCCCCACCCCAAAACTGGAATCCTCGAACATCCCTCCTCAGGGCATCAGGCTAGTGCAGGCTGCACAGGTCCAGTCAGGGTGCCCACACAGTCTGTCCTCCTAGAGCTGCCAGGTTATTAATGAGGACCAGCAGATACTCCCGTATCACACCAGTCCCATATCATCTACACTGGCTGCCAACTGAAGTCCAGGCTCAATTAAAGATGCTGGTAATGACCTATGAGGACCTACATGGCTTGGGTCCTGGATACGTGAAGGAGCACCTTCTTCCCTTTGTGTCTGCCCACCCCTTGAGATCTGCGGCAGAGGCCCTTCTCCAGGACCGTTGAAGGAAATCAGGAGGGTAGCTATTCGGAGAAGGGCCTTTTTGGCGGTGGCACCCCAACTGTGGAACACGCTCCCCAGGGAGGTTCACCTGGTGCTGTCGCTTTATTCTTTGCAGCGTCAGGCAAAGACTTTTTTATTTTCCCAATATTTTAATAGGCAATTGGTTTAATCTTTGATTTTATCATTATTTATCAAATGCAGTATGTTCTGTGTTGCTTGTATGAGTTTGCTTTGTTTTCTGTTTTTTGTAAGCAGGCCAGAGACTTTAGTATAGGACAGCATATAAAAATCTTTAAATAAATAAATAAATAAAATGCCCTGGGGGCTAAGAGGGACATCCAAGGATCTGCCACTGCAGCTTCCCAGCATCGGTTGCCTGAAGCTGTCGCCACATTCTGCCTAATGTCGGAGCCCAGAAACCTACTTGCGCTTAACTGCATGAAGGGCATTGAAGCACACGCCTGCGCCTTCCTTTGAAAACAATAGACGTTAAAATTGCTTCATTCTAGCACATCATGTAGGGGTATGAAAAGCAGCTTTCCCAGTAATTCTCCCACAGGCACAGCTATTAAAGGGCCAAGCCCTTTCTTTTCTTTTCAGTCTGATTGCCCCAATAGTTATTTCCCTGAAATATTGGCATGTATAAATCTTCTCTGAATTACATTTATAGAGGGAATTCTATTGATTCAAAAGAAGGCCCTGACATGCACTACCATGATTTAATAGCCCCTTAGTAAGTCCAGTTTTTCTGGAGTATATTCAGAGTGTTCCGGTCCTTTATGGACATCTCCAGGCTTTCTACAGTTGATGATTTCTGAGGGAGAAACCCACTTGCATCTTTTGATGCAAGGGATATCTATGCACGTCCTCATCTCTCACTGAAGTTGGCTTGGAGCAGCTTTTGGCATGCCCCTGCCAACAGTTGAAAAGCCACGCTTGCAAGACAGCAAAAGCAGTGCCACTCTAAATTTGGCCTAGAGTACCAGTGTTGTGCAGGCACTTCAGCACAGGCTGATCTGGGTGGAACTTGGCACATACCAAGCATTACCCTTGTGCTTGGGAATGATGAGAATCCCCCAAATTTCAGCAAGAATGAGGCCCTAAGTGGGCTTAGGTACTTGGTTGCACTGAGAGGAGAGGAAGGTATTGTCTGTATTTAATTTTGAAAAATCTGGTAGGCTACTTTGAGAAATAGGTCTCGGCACTTCATAAACCTTAGCCTTACTTAAGTGTGGCCCATACAGGTACTGGGGAAATGGGTGTTCACCTGAGCAGCAGGAAGCCTTATAACTATACCCATCTTATTTTTATAAAAACCTTTGGAGGAAGGTGGTAGCCCTGGCTTCCACTGCTCTTTCCTCTTGCTCATCCATATCCCTTCTGGCTTCCTGATGCACTACCTACAAGCCGAGGTGTGCAAGGTTGGGCAAGCAGTTGTGCAGCCAACACTCACCCTCAGGGCTGAAGTCTAAGACTCCTCAGCCTGCAGAGGAGGACAAATGACCACTCACATGCAAAACTAGGAGTTTGTCCTCCTGATGGTGCTATCTTTCCACTGAATTTAGAAAACAAACCTGTACAAGCTCAGAGCATTTATTTATTTATCCCTCTATAAGTACCTCAAAGACTGTCACAAAGAGGAAGGTCAAGATCGCTTCTTGCTGATGCCAGAGTGTAGGACACGGAATAATCAATTCAAGTTGCGACAACCCAGATTCAGGCTGGACATCAGGAAAAGCTTCCTCACTGTCAGAGCAATACGACAGGGGAACCAGCTGCCCTGAGAGGTGGTGGGTTCTCCCAAACTAGAGACATTCAAGAAGAAACTGGACAGCCTTCTGAGTGGGGTTGTGTAATGTGGTTTCCTGCAACAGCAGGGTATTGGACTCAATGGCCTTCATAGCCCTTTATTTATTTATTTATTTATTTATTTATTAAATTTGTATTCCATCCAATTACTAATGTCTCTGAACGAGTAACAGCATAAATAAATTGATGACCCACTCTGGCTGCAAATTAGTAAAATAGAATGATAAAATTGAATATTAAAACATATTAAAATATTGATTAAATAAAAAGGTCTTAACCTGGTGCTGAAAAACATATAATGATGGCGCCAGGCGGACCTCTCTGGGGAGCTCATTCCATAGTTGGGGGGCCACTGTAGAGAAGGCCCTCCTCCAGGTACTCTGTCTCTTCACATCTTTCACAGAGGGTTCCCGGAGGAGGGCTTCTGTTGCTGATCTCAGGGGATGGGAGAGCAAATAGGGAAGATGGTTTTCCTTTAGATATCCTGGTCCCAAGCCATTTAGGGCTTTATAGGTAATAACCAGCACCTTGAGTTGGCCCCTTCCAACTCTACTATTCTATGATTCTATGAATCTATGATTTATCTGAATGGAGTTGGCAAACAAGTTGTTGTTGCTGCTTTAGCCCATTAGGGATGTAGAAGAAGCACTGTTAAAGCATGGGATGGTAGTTGGACCAGGGGAAAAGATCTATTTTCCTTGTGCTTTGTAACTTAGGCAATACAGGTGAAGTTTGCACAGGTGAACCTTCCCCCCACCTCCTCTCAAGACCATTTTAGACTTGAACTTAATGGTCTTATGGAGCTTTGCTGGCCATCTGCATTACCAAAGCTGATCCTTCTCTTGCAGCAGACTTAAACAAAACCTTAGAAGCACAGTTCTTTAATGAAAAGTTAAGCAGTTACAGAGTTGTATACATCAAAGCAGCATTCGATTTGAGACATGGGAGAAGCATCTGCTCATGTAAAGGGCTGAATTCAAAGAGAAATTTCTTCTCTTTTCTTCCCTTTCAGCAAAGCTCCTGGCTCAACCCTCAGGGTGGCTTCCACTGCTCAAGGACTAGGCGATGGGAATGCTGAACTTTCCATCACCGGTCCACTCACTTGGCCTGCTGTCTCCTGACTGGATCAAGGAACTGTCCCTGCATCTCCTTCACCTCCAGCTCTGAAGGGTCTCCCTCCTTTTCCAAGACGGGCCGGTTCTCACACTCTGCCTGAGAATCTTCACTTGGTAACATTGAGAGTGCCAGAGCATCTGACCGCCTCTGCCCCCTACCTCCTGAATCCATCTGAGCAAACTATCCATCCGGGGGCAAGAGGCAGGCCCCCTCTCTCTAGTAAGGTAAGCACCGCTGGCCCCTATTTGAACCACCAAAGGAGAAACAAATGGCCCTCCTGCCTGCAACAGCCCCCTTGTCAATTAGGGGCGGCCAGATGGAAGCAAATCTGGTTAGATCCAGCAGGGCCTTTATGATTTTATGCACCCACAGGCTTATGTCGAAGCACAGAAAGACATTCAAGGGCAATGTGTTTTCAAAGATTTAAGGCAAATCTTAAAGACACAATAGCTATTGAGGAAACAACAGCTTGCCCTTGATCAGCATATCATATTACATTTTATTCCTCCAGTGGGCCTCAATTTCCAGCAAGAGCAGCTAGAAAGATTGGCTTGCCCCAGTCTGATCTTTCTCTTAAGGATATTCATGAACTTAGAACCTTTCATGATGCATCAGTGATATTATCCCTGTGAATCTTCTCCATTTAGGGATTCCTTCCCATGCTGTGCATTCCAGATGGCCAAATGGAAGCACAGTAGGGTTGTTCAGACACTTTTGGCATGTCACTTTTCACCATGAAAAGTCAACTGAGCAGTCTTTGAGGATGTTACTAGACAGTCTTGGAGGGGATATTTTCCAACAGTTGTTCTTGCTATATATACGTATATATGCATGCATGCACGCATACAAAAACACGTCATTAACTCCTCAGTTTGTATTTAGTGATGGTACTAGAGGTATTTAACCCTCTTTACTTCCTCTTTCAGCTTGACTCCCCCTCCCCTTTTTACCAGCTTCCATTTTACAGAGGAAATTTCCTCTCTAAAATTTCCTTTTTTGAAGTCAAATGTAACTATGCTGGACATGTTTCACAATCTTCCACTTGAAGCATATTAAATCTGTTAGCACTGTTTCCAACTGATTCAACAACATTTACATCTTGTACTAGCCCCTGGACAACCCCACCTAGGACTAAATTCAGGGTTGCTCCATTACCAACTGATCTAGGGCACAGGTTTTTAGGACAGAGAGCAATGTAACCTCTTTGCCTGATCTGAAACATGCAATTATCTCAACAGTATGGAGGTAGTTAAAGTCTCCCCTTATTCCATCTCTTCTTCTTTTTGCAGCCTTGCTGATTTCATTTTCCATCTCAGGTTCACTCTAGCCTTCTGAGCAGGAGGACAATAGTATAATCCTAGGACTAAATTAGTTTTGGTGCCAGGTATTATCACCTACAGCACCCTGTGGAGAAATGTGCACCTTTTACATTCTCAAGGCTCTTGGACTCTAGGCCCTCTTTGATAGACAGGACAAAACCTCCTTCAGTATGCCCTTCCTCAACCTTCCTATATATTTTATATCCAGTTGACTGCATCCCTCTGGTTGTCTCCTTTTTACCAGGCTTCTGAAATATCTAGTTTTTCCTTTAAAAACCATGCAGTCCTCTTCTGGCTTGGAGGCTTTTAGAATTTACATAGAAACACCTATCCATTGTCCCTCTCCAAGCCTTTCTACCATTTGCAACTTCTGTTTTTGCTCTTAGGCCTGTTTGACTATTTTATCAGCTTATATTCTGCATTAATTAATCCAAAGAACTCTCTAGGCAGATTACAAAGAAGCAATAAAAACAGCACTACAATGTTACACAATGCTGTTATCACATTCCACCCTCTTTTCATGGCCTATTTCCTTCCCTCCTCCATTTGGCCAATCATAAACTTTTACACCTTCATCCCCAGGGAGCAATTATACCCAAATGAGATGTTTCCCACTCCTAAATAGCATTTTCTCCTTGTACACTGGTTGTGTACTGCTATTTTGTCACTGTGGCCGAGATGCTTTGTCACCGTGTGCCTCACTCTTGGAGAGTTCCTGAGGGATGAGCTCCCTCTGAGCCTCTCTCAGTTAACTTGCTTTTCCCATGTTTTCTTGGAAAAAACTCAGGGGCTTTGGGGGAGTTATTCGAGAAAGTTTGTGAAGACCAAAGTATGTCCTCTTGTGTACCCTTTCCAGCTTCATAAAATATATCTTGGCCAGGGGAGGAACACATGAGGCATTTTTCAGCCATGGCATAGATCTCATATTTGCACCTAAACCTGAATGATCCAATTTATGTATTCATTTCATTTTTAAAACCTCCAATAGCCAAAGCTGTCTGGCTGGTTAACCAAAATTGAAACACACATACATAAACAAAAGTTAACTTAAAACCACAAAACCACAATAGCAATTGCAATTGAATCAGCACTGAAGTATCTATTATATAAGCGGAAAGTACATAATTCCCAGTCTGTGCTGGCCCTAATCCCAGTAATTATCAGCACCCACCAACTGATGCAGGTGGCATTTAAGAAGAGCAACATCACATTTAATAAAAGGGTGTGGGAAAAATTAATTCAGTTGGCATTTTAATGAAAGTTTACATAATTTTCAAACCATCTTGCAGACTTAAATTCAACCATCTTTCAAAATTTTCATTCCAATGGAATTCTCCAGTCAAAGCATGCATTTAAAAATGTATATATTCAAAAAAGTAGTCTTCAACAATAAATTATGTCAGGAAAATTGCTTGCAAAAACTGTGTATATTAGGCAAGTACTGTATGTCTGCTAAATGTAATAAAAGAAATGTGCACAAAAAGATTGGTGAATTTTCATCCAAACTTAAACAAAAAAATCAAAGAGCAACATGAAGTGAATTTAGGGTTGAAGAAGTTCTCAAAAGTTTGCAATGAACAAATTTTAGGGCTGCAAAAACAAGAAACTGAGAAAACCAAACTTGACAGCAGCAGTTTTCCCTAGGTTTATGTCATGATTCATTTGCCCCTTTCTGCCTACCTACCTGCTTCCTTTTCTGCAGGTCTTCTGTAAATGAGAGGATGTGTTGGGAAAGGGGTGGTAATGAAAGCTGAAGGCTCTTAAGCAAAAGAACTGCAAAAATAGCGTACAAACAAAACATCTGCCCCGTCAACGGGAATTTTCTCTGTATCAGTAAGCAAAGAGTCCTCCGATTGGTAGATCTTGTCTGGCCAGCCATAGGAAAAAGTGGAGTCCCCTCTGCAATTCTGGAAAAGCCTTCTGAGGTCACAGTGGGGACTGCCTTCTACAGGGTCTCCTTCACCCTCTTAGCCACTCTGGTTCCTTGTGCACAAGCTGAAGGCCCAGAGACACATGACATGGGGCATCTCTGGGACAAAAACTAGGGGGACTTCTAGGGGGCAGGGTGGGAAGGGGAGAGGCACTGCCAGCTTCTGCCAAATCCAGGCGTTGCCTCAGCCCTTCCTCCTGATGAAGAGGGAACTACATCTAGATAACTGAATCAGTCCTCTGAATATGTTGGAAAGCAATGCGAGTGCAGAGGTTATCCTCACATACAACTCTCTTCCATGCTTGTTCTAGTTCTGAACTTACAGGAGGCTGCATAGCATTGTTTCCTATGTTTCCAAACATCATGTTCTTCTTTGACCTCTGGATTAATTTGAAGCTTTTCCTCCTCTGTGCAAACCTTCTACTTAAGAAATTTGCAGGTTTCACTGCAGTTTGTGATGTTCCCCAGCTGGAGTGCACGAGGACTGCTGTTTTATCACAAAACAGCTGATAGGAGTTGGAATAAAGATTGTTCTGGTAGCCTATTGTCTTCTCTGCAGACAATTGCAAGGTACACAGTACTACAGTTCATTTTTTGTGGCTGAATAGCATCGTAACTGTAGGATTGATCTTCATTATTATTACTACCTACCTTGCAGATTTAGTTGACTCGGTCCATACAAATTCACCAGTAAAAGATACTTTAGGATCCTAAATTATGGCAGCTTTAGTGGGAAGTATGTCTGCTTCTTCAAGAACAGCACAGCCAATTAACTTTCACATGGACAGGTGAGAGGGTCGCATCTCAGAGCAACAAATCCTGCTTTTAGCAATCTTTGCATGCGTATAAACTCTGCCAAGCTGATATAAGTATAAATTACCCAAAGGAACTAACAATTTTATGCTTTGTAACTTTGCATTGCGGCAAACATTACACAACATGCACCCTGTCCACTTTTTCCTGGAAATAAGGCACATTGATTTTAGTAAGTGTTCTTGGTATCTCAGCTTAAATCCAGGCACTTACTTTAACTGCTTTATTGATTCAGCCTGTCTTTGACATTTTAAATATTTTAAACCACAATTAGTATTACTTCCAGAATTATTAGGAATTGAAGAAGAGGAGGTCTTGTTCTGAAGAGCAGCCAGAGACCATCTGTTCATAGAACAGTGTTTCTGAATCATCTCCTTCCAGAAGTTGCTTGATAAATTACTGCCAAAATTCAGGAATTATGAGAATTGACCTTTGCAAAGTCCACAATGGCAAAACCTTTGGCATATTCATGTCCCATCCACAATCCTGAATGTGAATGCAAGCAAGGGCATTTTTCCCAGGAAATGTTTGCGGATTCCCAACTTTACCATCATGTTTTTAATGAATATTTTTAAAGTGCACTTTGAAATGCATTTTTTAAAAATTTTCATGATTTAGCCAAAGGGTGAAATGCATTCTTTCTCTATTCAAGGTGGACTTGTTCAAACAAGTGAGAGGGAGGGAGGGAGGGATTCAAAGTGAAGCTTGGAGAATTTAGCTGAGATTGAACATTGCTCTTGCTCCATTGCTAAACTGATCTCCCATATGACAGCTAGTCTTGTCAAAGGGAACATAATTATCTTCATGTATCCAGGTCCCAGCCTAATGGCCCTAGCTATCCTAAATTATTCTTGCTGCCCTGTTGTGATAATCCCAAGTTCTGAGGTAGGTCAGGCTGAGAGTGAGTAACGTACCCAGTGAGTTTTATTGCAGAGTGGGGTTGCTAGTCGCAAAGTCGTGTCCGACCCATCGTGACCCCATGGACAACATTCCTCCATGCCTTCCTGTCCTCCACCATCCCCGGGAGTCCACCCGAGCTCACACCAACTGCTTCAGTGACTCCATCCAGCCACCTCATCCTCTGCCGTCCCCTTCTTCTCTTGCCATCTGTTGTTCCCAGCATTAGGCTCTTCTCCAGGGAGTCCTTCCTTCTCATTAGGGGGCCAAAGTATTTGAGTTTCATCTTCAGCATCTGGCCTTCTAAAGACTAGAACCCTGCTCTTGTCTCACGTGCTGTTACCACCACACCAGACTGGCTGGCGTAATTAAATAAATACATAAATAAATGATACTATAACCATGAACTGATTTGCCAGTCACACTTTGGTAGGGAACCAAGTTTTTGTATTCTGAATCCCCACAGAGCCACTGGCAGGTAATACACACAGACATGTTGTGATGGGTAACAAACAGGATTCAATGAAAGAAAATAATTGTGCACTAGAAAACAAATCTGCTCTTATTGATTGGCTGTTTTGCAAGGGTTCATACCAAATAGGATGCTTTGCCCTTTTGAAATCAAGAAGCCAGCAACAGTGAAGTCAAGCGGGCTGGCGGCTAGGAATCATAGAGCTTGCATTCCAGAGTCATTGCAGCTGGGAAAATCTCGAAAATCACCCTGTAGTCCCAGACTTCCTCCACTAGCCATCTCAAGATCTCATAAAACATTGATTGTACCCTTTGTGTGCTTCATAGGTTCATTTCTGACTTCCTATAGAGGGGAAAAAACCCACTGTGCTCAATGTTATACATTACAAAGCACAGATTCAACAGTGTGAGTGATACAGTGTGAGTGATACGGAAGCCACATTCCTGGAGTGCAATGCCACACCTGCATGGGAAGTTGTGTATGAAGATGCAATCAGCCGTGTGCCTCTTACCCTCCCACACATTTCTTTGCTAATTGAATGGATAATGTCATTAGGATTTCAGCAACAACCATGTAGAATTGTTCCTGTCCAGTTAGTCAGTTCTGAGGTGGGCTTCCACCATGGGAAAGCTGCCTTGAGAGTCAATTTGGTCAGAATGGCAGAATATAAATCTTACCAATCAAGACATTTGGGTAAAGCCCTGCACTGCAGCCTTGAGCATATCTACTCAGGAATAAGTCTCCTTTATTTCAAGGGGACCTGCTCCCAAGTAAGTGTCCATAGACTACAGCTTCTGAGTCATAAAGCATGAAAAAGTATATTCACACATGTTGGCTTTTGACCCTGTAAAAATAAATTCTTGGTTTAAAATAAGGAAATAAAAGAATGAATTTCTAATATATCTCACTATGTCTGTCTGTCTGTCTGTCTGTCTGTCTATATGGAGAGCCAGTGTGGCGTAGTGGTTAAGAGCACGGGACTGGGACTCAGGCGATCTGGGTTCTAGTCCCCGCTCGGCCATGGAGCCAACTGGGTGACTTTGGGCCAGTCACAGACTCTCAGCCCAACCTACCTCACAGGGCCGTTGTTGTGGGGATAAGATGGAGGAGGAGAATGATGTAAGTTGCCTTGAGCCCTTTGTAAGAAAAAGGCAGGATATAAATTGATATATATATATATATATATATATATATATATATATATATATATCCAATACAAATTGTGAAATAGTGAAGGTGGCATTGAAAATACATTTTCTTCCTTTAAGCTTGGAACCTTTCCTCCTTATATGCAAAGTTTAATTGGCTATGACCACAGTTAGGAAACGCAACTGGCAACATTCCACAGACTCACGTTGCTTTCTGTTGTTGCATTAAGATGTATACTCACACTTTTTTCTCCCACTTTAAATACAAAAGTGCTGTGTGTGTTGGAGATGTGGGAGAGAATAAGCAGGGTTTTCATAATGGTCCCCTGACATCAATTAGCCAACTACAAATGTAATTAAAAAGCAAAGGTAATAGAAGCTGTTATCAGCAGCAGAGAAAACAAATATATGTGGCCATGCATCTTAATGCTTCTTGGTTTAGAAGTTCAAATTGCGAGATCAAGTCTGACACGATCATCTTGTTGCATTCAGCACTGTCAAAGGACAGGGGAAGTACTAACTGGAACACAAAGAAAACGGAATGGGGAAAGGGGAAAGGAAACTGTTGTGATACATTAAAAATGTAAGGGGCTTCTGGATGAGTACTTTCAATCCTTAGCATGATTCACGGAAAGCAAATTATAGATCTATTTTGCCTTCCTTTTGGGCTTGCTGCCAAATGCATCTTGACATGGATGAATCAAGCCAGCAAAACAAATGAAGCACGGAGTTCTTGTGATAATTTATATAGACAGTAGGGCCTGATCTCAGTTCCTCACAGTTTTTCATTTTCCTGTCTTAAGTCTGTTTCTCCCCCATTCTGGATCAGTTTGCATGTAACAAGAAGTACTCATCTGCACTAACGGTTGCACACATTTTTCGTGCATATCCCTCTTAATGTTCATGTTTTTGCAAGCACTTGTCTAACCAAATGCATGCATGTACATTTTCTTCACAAATAATTACATAGCTGTGCAGACTTTTCCCCTCATTTATGAATTTTTGTACACATTTTTATTAGATACTGTGTCTTAAACTGCTTTGGTTTATGGGTAACCCATACAGAAAATATCAATTGTTTGAATTATAATATATGAAAAATATAAGTATGGATACCAATGTGCAAATTAGGTGGGCTTGCATTAAAATCCAAACCAAAAACCTTTCTTGAAGATTCCTGACGTATCAGCAGCAAAGCATAGGGGAAATGCATGGTCAAACCTCTCAGCGGCTTTCGATACCATCGGCCATGGTATCCTCCTGGATAGGCTGGCGAGACTGGGAGTAGGAGGCACTGCTTGGCAGTGGTTCCGCTCCTACCTTGACGGCCGATTCCAGAAGGTGTTGCTGGGGGACTTTGGCTCTGTGCCATGGCAACTTTGCCATGGAGTGCCACAGGGTTCCATTTTGTCCCCCTTGCTATTTAATATCTACTTGAAACCACTGGGATAGGTCATCAGGAGGTGTGGGCTGTGGAGTCATCAGTATTCTGATGACACCCGGCTCTACCTCTCTTTTTCAACTAACCCAGGTGAGGCTGTGACTGTACTGAACCTGTGCCTGGCCGAGGTAATGGGCTGGATGAGGGCCAATAAACTGAAACTCAATCCAGATAAGACGGAGGTTCTGTTGGTGGGTGATTCGAGCTCCTGGGTAGGTGACTTGGGCCTTGCCCTGGACGGGGTTGCACTCCCTCTGAAGGACAGGATCTGCAGCTTGGGAGTGCTCCTTCACCCAGAGCTGTCCTTGGAAGCTCAAGTGACTGCAGTGGTGGAGAGCGCTTTCCTTCAGGTTCGGTTAATCCATCAGCTACATCCCTACCTGGAGGAAGATTGCCTAGCAACAGTGACACGCGCATTGGTTACTTTCCGATTGGACTTCTGTAACACACTTTACGTGGGGCTGCCCTTGAAGACAGTCCGGACACTTCAGATGGTGCAAAACAGAGCTGCCAGGATGCTGTTGGGGACTGGGTGTTATTCTCATATAACCCCAGTCCTCTGTCAACTCCACTGGCTTCCCATTGATGTCCGGGCTCAATTCAAGGTGCTGGTTATTACCTATGAAGCCCTAAACGGCTTGGGACCAGGATACCTAAAGGAACGCCATCTTCCTTATTTGCCCTCCCACCCCCTGAGATCGGCAGCAGAAGTCCTCCTCCAGGAACCCTCTGTGAAAGATGTTAGGAGACAGAGTACCCGGAGTAGGGCCTTCTCTGCAGTGGTGCCCCAACTTTGGAATATGCTCCCCAGAGAGGTCCGCCTGGCGCCGTCATTATGTTTTTCGGTGCCAGGTTAAGACCTTTTCATTTAATCAATATTTTAATAAGTTTTAATATTGAATTTTATCATCATATTTTAATTGCAGCCAGAGTGGGTCGTTAATTAATTTATTTTATGTTAGATATTTGTATTTTATTTGTGTAAGCCATCCTGAGGCTTTTGCAAAGGACGGCATACAAATATCCTAAATAAATAAATAAAATCATGTGTCTACCAGCAGCCCATATAAACCAGAATGATCTTATCATAAAAATAAACACCATATCTAGATGTGGGAAAGGGGTCCTGTTTGTATATGAAGTCCTTCTAAAATCCCAAGGATTCCAGCAGAATACTGTCTGGCTCCTTCTGCTTTTATTGCGATGCTCTTAGATTTCTTATCTTACACACACACAAGGAGAAAGAGAGAAGGGGGCAACTCTCCCATACCTGAATCAAATGGAAATAAATGCAATTCTTCCCATTCTTCCCCAAAGCAAAGCATACCACATGGTGCAAAAGCATGCTGGTGGAGAGACCAGCAGAAAAACCCACCAAAAGGCAAGTTTATTCAAGATCCTTTTCCTTAAAGCAAGTGTTGTTCTATGACGCAGGTTATTGGGGACTCCAGTTTCAGTGGAACACCTTATCCATTGCAGTCTTCATTCTGAATCTTATGGGACTTCTCCGTGTGGCTAAGCCCCACCAGTAAAATAGGTTTGTGATCATGGCGCATAAGAAATATCTTCAGTAAAGCTCAGAGCAAATGCTACCATGGCCAAGGGCCTCCCCAGTCTATGCCTTAAGTAGTACCTACCCTCTTATTTCTGGAATTCTAAACAAATTAGGGGGAAATGGCTGCTTCTTCAGGTTTCCATGCATACATTCTCATCCTTACTCTTAAGATTCCAAGTAGATTGCAGGTCCACCTACCCCACCTTCAAGGGCCTGCCCAAGCCTCGTGTTTCACTGTTAACTTCGCTCCAACCTTTTTTCATACATTGGGTCAGAGGTGAAGATTAGATGAGAAGTTTGGACAGTTGGGCAGCCCTTCAACGAGAGGACACCATAAAAATAGGAAACAGTTTCCTGTAAAAGGGAACACTTCTGCCACCCTAGTCACAGCGGGTGCAATTCAAAGCAAGAAACTGAGTGACAAATATGGCCTTTGAAGTATCTTTTGTGTGCCACCTTGAATAATTCCATAGAAGTGTGCTTCATAAATAAATCTTAAGCACCTCAACAAAACAGTCCTGTGAAAGTCTACTCAAATGCAGGTCCAATTGAGTTCAATGGGACTTACTTCCAGTTAAGTGTGTGCATGATTGCAGCCTAATAGGTAAAGGTTTCCCCTTGACGTTAAGTCCAGTCATGCCTGACTCTAGGGGGCGGTGCTCATCTCCATTCCTTAGCCGAGGGAGCCAGCATTTGTCCGCAGACAGTCTCCATGGTCATGTGGCCGGCATGACTAAACACTGAAGTGCACGGAACGCTGTAACCTGCCCACCAAAGTGGTACCTTTTTATCTACTTGCATTTGCATGTTTTTGAACTGCAAGGTTGGCAGGATCTGGGACGGAACAATGGGAACTCACCCCGTTGTGCAGATTCGAACCGGTGACCTTTCGATCAACCAACACAGCAGCACAGCGGTTCAAAGCACTGCGCCACCTGCATCCCATGCAGCCTAATAGGAGACTCTTATACATGTCTAGTCAAAAGTAAGACCCACTGAATTTATTGAAACAAAGTATGTATCGGATGATGGCCTAAGAGGGCAATACTCTGGTCCCAGGATGAGCATCCTTGGAACCATGGAAGAGTTCAGATCCCACCCCAAGGGCAGGACCAGTAATCTCCTGTTCCACCCACTTGCAACCCATGTTCATAGAACCACATCTGCAGCTTCTGAGGTCAGATGTTTTAGTTCTTTACCATTTATCCAGAGCCTCCGCCAAGCTACTTCCCCCCCTCTTCCAAATCAACCTCACTAGATGGGCTGAAAAACCCTTCAAGGAATGGAGGGCAGGGCACCAAAGACTAACTTCCTTGCTCCTCAACCCTTCCATCTTCAGTCAAATAGGCCACAGCATTCTTGAAAGTCCCCAAGTTTTGAGATTCCTGAGCAGAAAAGGCTGCAGTCCATAGAATGACATCCTAAGAAGTTTATTGTGGCCTCACCAGCTTTCAAGTGTTAAAGACTGCTTCATTGGATACACAATTACTTGAAAATGTGTTTGGGATGCAAAAAGATCATTTGGGACTGAGAGATATAGTGAAAATTAAATCAGCATAAGCTGAATATCAGGCCAAGAGCTTCAGACAAGTCGATCTTGAACACATCATCTTGCATGCAGGTGCACACTGTGTGTTTTACATTTTTAAAAAATGAGTAGAGAACTTTCAGATCTGCATGGGCTGCAACCCTTTTTCATAAGCCAACATATATTCAGTTTGCTCCCCAAAGCCTTGTTCTGTTCCCTTTCCATCAGCTGTGTGCTTGCATTTTCGTGCATGAAAGTTTTGATGGGAGCTACTCCCAGTTTTATTATTTTGAACATGTTTGGTGGATTCATGCTTTTTTCAGAACATGGAAATATAGAGGAACCACTATCTGAAAGCCCCAGGAATGTAGCTCACAGCCTGAAGGAATGGTCCTCCAAGAAATCTCTCTCTCAGGTTTCTTCATTATTGTTTGGTGCACACGGCCCAGCTGCGTGGAGTTTTCTTGCCAGAAAAAGGGCCGTAGCTACACCAGTTTGATGATGATACCTATACAAGCTAGAAATAAGAAAGGTGGCTCACTCTCAAGTGCTCGCCAAGCCAAGCCCCTGCTGCTTGAAATCCTGCAAGGCATTTCTCCAGCATTGTTTGAAAGCCAGCAATGTCCAAGGTTTATCTTCATCAAGTTCATTCCTGGCCCACTGGAAGCATTTTCTAGCCTTCAGACTTGCTGCTGGTCAGAGCATTTCTGTTTTTCCCCCATGGAGAGGCATGGCGTAGGCTCTCGCAGCCATCCTAGCTGAATTATTTTGCTACTCAGCTATGCAGAAGCAGCAGGCCTTTAGGCTAATTAATAAATCATCAACGCATTTGTGGTGTGAAAAATGAAATATTTATGCTTGCCAGAGTAATATTTCTGTCTTGCAGCACTATGCTCTGTTGATGCCTGATGGAGGATGAAGTAAATACCAGCTGGTGTAGAATGAGAAGAATATAATTACTTTTCTACAAAGTTAACTGATTTTTTTTAAAGGAGTGGTAAGAGAAACTGGCTCCACTGAAACAAAATAAAATCATGACACGGCATGGAATACAGTGCACATCCAGGACTAGGGAAGGGAAGTGCGTGCGCATGGCTAACGCTTCCACAGAGCGCAGGAAATGGCAAGAGCCACTGTGTGGGCAAACATTGCACGATCATCTCCTTTTACTGAAGCTGTTAGCAACCAGCCGAAGCACCTTGGGCAGAAAATTTAGCCGTCACATGAGCTGGAGGAGCACTCATACGGTAACCATCTCTACCAAGGTTTAAGCTCATTCTGGTCAGAAAGTATTAAAACACTTAGGAATTGCACATTTCCTTCCTCTTAATGCTCATGGGTTGGGCCCTGAACCAGTATCTCAGAACTGCCCAGTTCCCTGGAACCTGAAAACCTGAGTTTGTGTATTCACCTTTTTATGTCCTACTTGAATGAAAAAAGAGTTTTCAAAGGGCACTTGTAATTTCACACATACATACTGTCAAGAAACAAATCAAAACAAAACAGAAGTGTTTTCCAATGAGAGCAAAGGTGAACTAAATAGACTGGTTAGGCTCAGCTCTAGTTTTTATGGTGGTTACTCATGAGTAACACAATTCAACTACTGTAAGCTGAAAAACAGCCTGTCTGTTCAGCCATACCTGTGGCTAAGGTGAAACACTAAAGACTCCCTCAGTGCTTTTCCACTGGGCAGCATATTTCCAGATCCTGCACCTCATTCCATTTTCATGCAAACTGTATTTGTATTTATTATCAACATTTATATGCCACTTCACCTGCCAAGAAGCCTTCAAGACATTGCACAACAATATGAAAACAGTGAATCTTAAAAGAATGCAAACAAGAACATTAAAAAGAGTAAGGGGGAGACCATGTGGTGTGAGGGCTAGAGAGTTGGACTGGGGACCTGGCAGATCCTGGTTTTATACACCACCTGGCAGTGCAGCTCTCAGCCCAGCCTACCTTTACTGGGCTGCTGTGAGGATAAAATGGAGCTATGTAAACCAGCTTGAGTTCCTCACAAGAGGAATGAGGTGGGATATAAATGCAGTGCAATAACAACATGGAAACATGAATTATGGATGTGCTACAAATGCCCTTTCTAAATGCCAAGAGAATGGGGAACATTTGTAGTTTGGAGGGAGCATATGCCACAGTTATGCCACAGGACAACTCAGGAGAAAGAGCTTTCATGGGTTCCTGACAAAGTTAGCACAACACTGACATTATTCCAAAGTCAGTGGCAGTCTCAGAAGGGCCTCTCATGGAGATCTTAATATCTGGGTAAGTTTGTAGTGAGGCAGGTGATCCTTCAGATGAGGGGTGGGAAAATGCCAGCTCTCCAGTTGTCTTAGATTTCATCTTATGGAAGTCTGTGCCAATTCTGGAAACTGACATGCAGAACATCTGGAGATCTACACTCTGTCCATCCCTGTTTCAGACAGGCAGGCTCTTAGCCATTTGGGTGTTAAAAAGTTAAAATCAGCACCAAGCAGGTCTCTCAAGGTAGAATTGATTTGATGCTGTGCACCAATGAACAGCCAAATGGCCCCATTGGATACTAAATGAAGCCTATACTCACCCTTCCCGTGGATCCCAATGTAGATAGCATCACAATAGTCTAATTGTGATGCTAGCAAGACTCGGTGAGCTGTTGTGAAGTCAGACTGATTCAAGAAGTGTGACATTTGGTGCACCTTCCTTGCACCATCACCATCTGAAACCAAGGGATGGTATAGAATCAAGGACCAGTCCCGAGATCTTGACCTGCTTCTTCAAGGGAAGATCAACTCCTTCCAGATCGAAAGGCAAAGTATTATGTGAATTGCGGAGTCTTCATTCTTCCTTCTTAGCACGTTGACTGGAAATATTTTAAAGCCACCAGGAGATGTCTTTTTATTTTTTTGTGATGGTGGGAAAGGAACTTGTGTAGAATCCGAGTCAGCTTGTTGATAATTAGTCAACCAACATATTGGTCATGAGGAGGTTTTTAACATTAAAGCAGCCCGTCCGTGACTCATTAACAACAATTCTGATATTGACCCCAAGTCAGTCTTGCCAACTGACATCTTCCAAAAGATTTCCACCAGCCTCAAAGTAATATTGCTTTAAGATCATTTTTACAGAGCCCTTGGGCTTCAGGACTCTCAGTGTCAATCATCCCTCTGCGTCTTCCTCTGCTTGAGTGATAGGCCCTGCTGGGACAGTTTGCTCAGGCAAATGACTTGCCTTGGAAGGATGGGGTGGAAACTCCAATAACCTACTTTGAAACCCCAAATTAGGAACAATGGGTGCCTAGATAGCAATCCCATGCTGAGCGGGATCAAGCTTTGGTCAGCTCCATTTAAGCCTCAGAGGAAGAATTCTTGGGAAAACAACGTTTGGCTTTCTTTTGCCTCTCTTCCTCAAAATAATTTTCACTCAATGTGTCTTCTTTCTCCGCCTTCTCCATGGACAGTCATCCATATACTTTGGCACTATACATACAACATTTTTGCATCCCATAAAATGTGCATCTTATCCTGGATCACAGGGATGTGGGATGAGTCCCTTTATGTGCCAATGCTTCCAAAATTTGTCCATTTTTCTTTATCCTGATTCATTGTTGATACTTTTAAAAATCCTTATTTTATTACTTGTTGTCAAAATATTGCTGTAAGTTACCTTGTGTGTATCGATCCCTCCTCCCTTTCATTTTATTCCTCCCTCCCTCTCTCTCTCCTCTCTTGCTCTTTTTAACAACACACATAATTGAAATACTTGATCAAAAAGCAAAAAAGATGAATTTACTGCTCCTTCTCTTGGCTGCACAGGGATCTAATGCTGCCTGTACCTTTGTCAGTGGAATGAAATTACTGTCATGCTTTCCTCCCCAGGTTACGCCTTCCAATCCAGCAAGTCTGCAAAAGACACATGTTCTGATGAAACTAGCTCATTACAAATCATTGCAGTTCTCACCTCACCTTCTCTAAACATATTTTTTTTCCTCATCTGACATCTGAATGGAAAGGGGAAGTTCAGCATCAAATTATCATGCCAAGACTGTTTGCTCTCCTAAAGATGTCCTATTGGAGAAAGCAGAAAGCACAACCCAGGGACATTTTCTAAGGCTATAATGCATCTAGGTTGTGATGAGCACTTTTGGAATCCATCCCTCCAGAATCTGCAGACTGAGCTGAGTCTAGCAGAAGTCCATGAGCACTTGCAGTCTCACTGGTAACCTTCTCCAGCAGGAGCGGCAGCAGAATGCTAAAGAGGGGAGCTGCCAATGAGTGCACCAGCTGCCATTCCCAGCAGCCAGCCTTCTCCCCACTCACTGATACCAGTACACCCTACCACTTGCTTACTAGACCCATGCCCATCTTGGCTACTTAAGAAAGCCAAGGATGGGATTGGGACCTGGATCCTGGAGGTGGTCAACGCCTCTTTCAGAGACGGCCGGGTACCTGCCTCTTTAAAGGAGGCAGTAGTCCGGCCAGTCCTAAAGAAGACATCCCTGGATCCAGAGGTGGCCGCCAATTATAGACCGGTGGCCAACATCCCGTTCCTGGGCAAGGTGCTAGAGCGGGTGGTGGCGGGACAACTCCAAGCACTCTTGGATGAAACTGATTATCTGGACCCATTTCAGTCTGGCTTCAGACCCGGGCATGGCACTGAATCTGCCTTGGCCGCCCTGTACAATGACCTGTGCAGGGAGAGAGACAGGGGGAGTGCGTCCCTGTTAGTTCTCCTGGACCGCTCAGCAGCTTTCGATACCATCAACCATGGTATCCTTCTGAATAGGCTAGCGGGATTGGGAGTTGGAGGCACTGCATGGCGGTGGTTCCGCTCCTATCTCAATGGCTGATTTCAGAAGGTGGTGCTGGGGGACTATGGCTCTGCACCATGGCAGTTATTCCATGGAGTTCCACAGGGGTCCATTTTGTCCCCTTTGCTATTTAACATCTACATGAAACCGCTGGGAGAGGTCATCAGGAGGTGTGGGCTGTGGAATCATCAGTACGCTGATGATACCCAGCTCTGCCTCTCGTTTTCCACCAATCCAGGTGAGGCAGTGGCTGTGCTGAACCGGTGCCTGGCCGAGGTAATGGGCTGGATGAGAGCCAATAAACTGAAGCTCAATCCAGACAAGATGGAGGTCCTGTTGGTGGGTGGCTTGGGCCTCGGGATGGGGGACTTGGGCCTTGTCCTAAATAGGGTTGCATTCCCTCTGAGGGACAGGGTTCGCAGCTTAGGAGTGCTCCTTGACCCTGAGCTGACTCTAGAAGCTCAGGTGACAACGGTGGCGAGGAGCGCCTTCCTTCAGCTTCTGCTGATACATCAGCTGCGTCCCTTCCTGGAGAACGACTGCCTGGCAACAATGACACACGCGTTGGTGACTTCCCAATTAGATTTCTGTAACACGCTGTACGTGGGGCTAACCTTGAAGACGGTCCGGATACTTCAGTTGGTGCAGAATAGAGCTGTTGTTCTCCGTCATAGTTGTTCTCATATAACCCCAGTTCTCCGTCAGTTCCACTGGCTCCTGATTGAAGTCCGGGTCCAATTCAAGGTGTTGGTTATGACCTATAAAGCCCTAAACGGCTTGGAACCTGGATATCTAAAGGAATGCTTGCGTCCATATATGCTCTCCTGCCCCTTGAGATCAGCAACAGATGCCCTTCTCCAGGAACCCTCCGTGAAAGACATTAGGAGGGTGAGTACCCAGAGGAGGGCTTTCTCTGCAGTGGTGCCCCATCTATGGAATGCGCTCCCCAGAGAGGTCTGCCTGATGCTGTCGTTATTTGTTTTTTGGCGCCAGGCTAAGACCTTTTTATTTAAAACTTATTTTAATTGTTAAATTATTTGTATTTATAGGATTTTAAAATTTTAGCCGAGATGCACCAGGGGGTTTTAAATACAATTTTTATTGTTATATTGTTATTTATTTATGTATTTTATTTCTGTTGTGAGCTGCCCCAAGGCTTGGTTGTGATGGGGGTGGGATAAAAATATTTTTAAATAAATAAATAAATAAATAAATAAGAATGGCGCTGCTTGCACAGCCTTCCAGGCTCAGTTCCTGGCAAGAGCCCTGTGAACCTTGGGTGTGCTTGCTAGGAGCTCAGACTCTGGGCTGCTGCAAAGCAGATGGGAATCCAGGAAGCCAAAACCAAGGAATTTGACAGATTTCCCACACAAAACAGATTCCTTGCATGTCTCTAAATACATCTGCATCCACATCAGCACCCCCTAAATTACTTGCTCCTGAACTGGGCTGGGGGTGGTGTTGGTGGTCTTGGGCCTGCCTTCAAACCAAGGGTCTGGGGATGCTGGAGTGCCAGTAAGGAACTGAGGTTGGGAGCTTCTGGAGCTCACCATGCCCCCACAGGACTCTAGGGGGCAGTACTTTACATGGAGAAGGTCTCTGGCTGAATCCCCAGCATCTCCAACTAGCTGTAGGGCAGAACTTTGCTTGAAAAGCTGAAAAGCATTTCCTCTCTCCTACCAGCGGCTGGTGAACATTGGTGGGATGCGGCTGTTGCACTTGTCTGCTTGCCACAGGCAGCTAGTTGGCCACTGTGTGAACAGAAGGGTGGAGTAGAGCAATCTTTGATCTGATTTAGCATGGCTCTTCTTAAGTTCTTCAGAAGAACCTTAAGGAGAAGATCTTGGGCTAGAACCCTCAACAATGTCTTCTCTTCAGCCCAGCTCACCTGAGAAGTCAACTACCTTCTGCACCACTGCAGCCGTCCATCGGCCACATATCCCATGGGGGGCCATAGAAAGCTGAAGTACGTGTCCATTTAGGGGTCATTTATCTATATCCTTATAAGGATTCATACTCTTAAGGTAGGAGGATGTAGTTTGAGAGGAGTAGAGCAGAAGGGACAGTAGGTGAGACCTCACCCCAGCTCCAGCCTTTTCCTGGAACAAGTTGCTCACCTGAAGATGCTTCATGATGCTACACCATGCCTTGCCTCAAGTGTACCTGCTGCAGGTAGACCAGAATACAAATTGTTATCAGGTGCTGCAAGGGCCCATAGATGGCAAAATCCATGAGGCTACAGCTTGGTGAGGTTCTCTGAAGTCCACCTTGAAGCTCACTCTGCTTTATTTCCAATTAGGAACCATTTTCTTCTCATTCAAATGGGAAAGAAACCATCTTGGATGCCACTGAAGTGTGAAAAAATGCATTTTTCAGTTGCACTTGTAGAGTGCACATTTTTAAGTGCAACTTTTTTGAACGCATTTTCAAGAACATGCAACGGGTTCTCCACACTCTCAAAATGCACACACATTTGTGTTCATGTTTGGGAGGGCAAGCAGGGCAAATTGAAGCAAAAGTCAAAAGTGAATACCATTCTTATACATTTCTCTTCTACAGGCGCCAAACCCTCCACTCTGAATTGCCCTCACGGGAAGAGGCATTTGCACATAGAGATGAGCCTATAATATGTTGCTGTAAGGATAAATTTGAGAGGAGGAGGAGAATTATGCAAGCCACCTTGAGTTTCTTGAAAGGAAAAGGGTAGTTGGAATATGTGGTCTTAAATTTTGCATTGTAAACATTTAATGATGTTTTAATCTGATTTTAATACAATGGGTCTTTTATTGGGTTTTTAAATGTGCTCTGTGAACTGCTTGGAGAGCTTTGGGAGGGCAGTATAGAAATAACTTTATTAATAAAATAACAGGCCACCAGGCTCGTGAGGGCAGGTCATCTGCATTCTGTGGCTGTAAACACCCAGGCAGCTGGTTCTGAGGATAAAGGTGAAATGGAGGCCTGGCAGAAAGGTTCTGAGTCAACAAGGGCAGGCCAACCCTGCTGAAGAGAGCAGCCACAACTGAGGCTGGTCAGGAGCAGGCCGTTACTTTCTGGGATGTAGCAATAGCTAGAAAGTGGGGAAGAGGAGCTGGGTGGAAGAGAGTCATTGTTGGTGCCCATCATGACAAAGGAAAGCAGAGGAACCCTTCCCCTCTGCAGCCCCCCAACCTGCCCTCCTTTGGCAAGAAGTCTGGAAGGAGCCCACAGAAGGAGACAGATGGACTGCAGGTGTATCCAAAATTGGTCTTAATACCTGGTGGAGGACATATTCCAATGGAGCAAAGCTCAGGGAACCAAGATTCAAGGTGGATGCGAGGAAATACTTCCTGATAGTTAGGACCCCTAGGGAACGGAATGGGTTTCCCCTGGAGGTGGTTGAAGCCCCATCAGTGAGGGTGTTCAAGGATAGGCTGGGCATGCACATGGTAGGCATATCATGAGTGGATCCAGCTGTAGCCAGGGACCCAGGAGACTTGCTCTGTGTCTATGTTTCTAAGAACAGACTGGGCTTGCTGCAAGGAGGAGAGCCTCAAGAAGGGCAGGTAGGTCAAGCCAAAACTGTTGGACATTTTCCTGATGCAAAGCCAGGAACAGAGGATGGGGTCGCTCAAGTCTTTACCCTGAACAAAAACTTCTAGGCTGGATGGGCCTCAATGCAGTAACTAGAGGCCAAGACCTACAAATAAAGAGGGTCTGTGCTTACCTCTATAGCCTTGTGAATATGGGGGCTATGGGGGGGGTCAGCATACCCCTCTCTGAGGAAGAGAGCACAGCAGGACAGAAATATAATAACTATTATATTTAAGTAAAATATAATATTTAATATATATATATATATTATTTAAATATATATTAAATAAAGTAGCTTGGAGCAAGAGGACCAGATTTCCAATCTACCCAGGGTCTAGAACTTTCTGGGAGATAGCCATGATCTGCATGAAATAGTATGAGGAAGATAACTGACAGGAATTTGAAAAGATTGTGCACACAAATACTCTGTATAATGATCAAAATATACAATGTGAAGTCTCTTAAAACTGCAAGAAGTTTGTGTGCACTTCCCAGAGTGGTCAGCTGAGTGCTTCAATTGCCTTTAAAATTCATTCCAATGTGATACCAACCCCGTGATAGTGTCTCTTTAATACATAACTGTTTTTAAAAGGCAGCAAACACTGATTCCTCCGCACAATCATATGCGCTTCTAGTAGGGATTAGAAGTAAATGTCATATTTTAGCTTTAGCTTTCTCTGTTTGTATCCGAGATCAGGCAATTTAAATGTCACTTATTTCAGCTTGTCAATAAAGTTCAGAATCGAAGCACATCTGGTGGCTATGAGTAACAACTTCAAATTAATATAGCTTTGTTAATGATCCAGCCAACATGCCAGGCTGCTGCTGGCGACCACCAGCAGGCAGCCAAGGAGTTCACCAAAGCATTTGCAAGGACTTGCTAGCATGCAGCACAAAACATTCAGTCCTTGTATTTTTAAAGGTATCAGATTTAATGCCAGACACTGCCTTTTTGGGAAATGTACATCAATAATCTGTGGTTATGTACAGCATGATAAAATCTGTCATATCTTTACGGCAAAACAACCCTTTGTAGAAATACACCGGGTTGGAAAACAGCAGGAATTCTGGGACTGCTTCATGTACCAGGGTGCCCCCTGTGGTCCACACCTCTGCACACACGCTCACACGCACCCTGGTGTACGAAGAAATGATAACAAATTACATCCCATACTGCTTGATTTCAAAGCTAATTTTTACCCTTAAGTACTCCATACTAGCTATGGAAATGATCAGAATAAACTTCAAAATGGCCATTCCAGAGGCCAGGTTGTTTACTTTGCTAGAAACATTACAAACATTTCCTTCGACCACCATTCCATGAATTACAAATGCTTCTACATTTCCAAGATGTTAGACCTCCTTTGCCCACAAAATAGATGATGGCAAAAGGAGAAGGGGGAGACAGAGGATGAGGTGGCTGGATGGAGTCACTGGGGCGGTGGCTGTGGGCTCGGGTGGACTCCAGGGGATGGTGGAGGCCAGGAAGGCCTGGAGGAATGTTGTCCGTGGGGTTGTGATAGGTCGGGCACGACTCTGCATCTAAACAATGCTGAAGGCAGGCAGGCAGGCTTCAGCATGGACAGTTTTACATTTCAAACTCACTGAATTCACATTTCAAATTCACTATTACTACAGGAAGAAATCAGAGTTTGCTTCACCTGCTCTGATGCTATAGCCATTTATCTAGGAAAAAAGCATCATGTAAATAATGATAAAAGAAACGCCTGTAACCACGTATATGTCCAACTGCTTCCCAACCATAAAATCTCTTTAAAAATAGGAAGAAAGAAAGGCTACTGCGGTGGGCATTGTCAGCTGTGATGGACATCATAGAATCATGGAATAGAATAGTTGGAAGGTGATGCCAGGCCCTGTGCCGCCATTCTGACCATCTGCCACTCTCTACCTGCAGATCTGGGAAGCCTCTGGTGTCCAGGGTCTGGACATCCATTCCTAGCAGCACCACTGAATAAGCTGCCGCTGGGGAGAAGTAGAGTAAACCCTCACCTTCTTTCACTCCCAGATTTCTTGATTTTTTCCAAGAGGACAAATGAGCCCTGTCTTCTTTAATAAACATTAGCTGGCAAGTGTTTGGGACAGAAAAAACAAATCTATTCCTGGTTTGTGCCACCTTTGTTCAGCCCATCCTATGTCCACATTCATGTACAATTCTTTAAAAATGGCACATAGTTTGATTTTAGATAGTTCTTTCAGGCATACTTTTTCTCAAAATAGGCATTGTCATAATCATCCTCTTCACCCATGAACTTCATTGGGACATTTAAGAAGCAAGAAAGTTGATAGATTACCAAATTCTGATCTGAACTTTAGTCTGGAGGGGGCAGGGGTGGTGGCAAGAAGGTCAGCTCAGATAAGAATTTACAAAGATCCAATTCCTCAAGCACCTGAACCTCACTGAGAGATAGAGACAACAAATTAGAATTTGGTGGAAAGCAGAGTCCCATGATTAAGGAAGTTTCAGGAAATGCAAGAGAAGATGTCACTCCTCCCACCAGGAGGAGGAGGAGGATGCCACCTCTGCAAGAAACAGCTTGCCCATCCTCACTAACCTGGAAGCATTTCTTTGTGATTTAAGACAGATGCAAATGATGCCACATCATCGTATAGTATCAGTCCTAAGGGTCTTAGGGAAGAAGCTGCAGTCCCTTGTCTTTCTAGCTTAGTAAAGGTGACTTGACATGCTAACTTCATGTATAGCTATGTAGCAGGGGTCTCAAACTCGTGGCCCGTGGGCCAATTGCCGGGAGGGGTGGGGCATGGGGGAGGGGCCCTGCGGCCTTCAAAGTGCCAGCGGTGCCCAGGCCAGCCTCTGGGAGCGACGCGGGATGAGCGGCCCACCACCACCACTTGATGAGGCCCAGACTCTACTTCCAGCGGCCCCCAGGCAAGTTGAGTTTGAGACCCCTGCTATGTAGGCAGGAGGGCTGCCCCCTTTGGACCAAGTACAAAAATAATAATTTTCCACCTGTAGAGGAGCAGCAAGCTTCCATGGGAGCAAACCTTACATGTAAGGAAAAACCCTTAGCTACATTCTTTTTAACTTAGCCAAATCCATCCCTGGGAAGCTTCACACATGCTTCCAGCTGCCCTGGAAGTGTGACCCACATGAATGTTCCCCCTCTGTTCTGCAGGGACGAATACACACCCTGGCTCAGGAAACAGCTTAACCTCAAACAAGTGGCAGCCACAGAAGTACTTCTTAAATCAAAATTTGCTGTGTGAGTTTTTTTTATTAATTTGCATCCATCAGCTATTTGAATTAATGTTGTTTGTGTGAGAGTTGGGTGTAGTTGCTCTGTGCTGGGTAAAATGCCAAAAAGCAATTATGAGCTAGGATGTGTTTGGATTGCAGGGAGCATGAAACAGAGAAGGTGGGTTACCTTAAGATGCTGGTGATGGGGAAGGTATAATGGATGCCATCCACACTCTGGAAAGACTAGATGGCTACATGCTCTCCTTCTCTCAGATCCCTTCTCCATCCCACTGGTTCCAGCACGCCTGGCTATTGCACTCCTTGGCCTAGTTCTGTAGCTGGCAAATGCCCAGTAATAAGACCTCATTCATCCATGGTCTAACTGAAGATGTCAACTGCAGACGTCAGCCTGCATCCAGAAGAGAGACCTGAGTGAGCACTTTGACCATCTCCATCTACCTGGATGAGTTGTGTCCACCTGGGTGCTCAGCACTGTCTGGGCAACCTGACAGCATGTAAAAGGCCTTCTCAGTAGTGGCCCTCAGCCTCTGGAACATTCTCTCATGTGTGCTCAAGCAGAAAGTGTGTGGCGCTGTAAATGCCTCTTGAAGGTCTACCGCTTTACTCTGATCTCTATGACACTACTTCACTCTAGCGGTGCTGCAAAATTTTGTAATTGGACTGATAATTGATCAAATTATGTCCATTCATAACGCTCGCCTACCTTGTGAGCATGGATGAATATAACATGATTTTCTATTAAGTTGGGAATTGATCGAGATGTTCAGAGCATGCGATGCTTGTGCCCAACTAATGCCATTTCTGTGCATGCACTGAGTTGGCTGCTGCACCCTTCGAATGGCCTGGTACATCAACTTCTGTTTCCACTGTCTTTGTCACCATGACAGCAGTGGCTTCAAGAGGCATGCGATGCTGAGAGTCTACCTACTTTCCTCCTCCATAGACATTCCCTATGCATCACACCAACAGATGCCACAGATGCAACCAATCAGGATGGCCCTGTATCACATGGTGACGCATGAAGTCGTGCTGTGCTACCTGACTCCAAGCAGGGCTCCAAAGATGTATTTCAATATAAGGTATGTGCAAAACCGCACATGTGTTGAACAAGCTCTCATATGTCAAGAAACCTTGCCTGAGCTTAAAAGGATGAATTCATTCCTTTCGGAGGAAAGAACAAATGCATTCAAAGTAAGCTTTCCCATAACTACAATGCTCCATTGTTGTTCATATTGTCAAAGGTTGCGATGTGCTTATTGTTTTAAATTGGTTTTACATTGGTTATTATATTGTTCTGTGTGCCCTGGAAATAAACCTCTTCAAAAGTATAGGATTTCAAGGAATAGAGAAGGAGCATGTATGTATAAATAAATGCCACATATGGAAATGCTCAAAAAAAGAAATTACACCCTTGCAAACTCCCACACATTCTCTTTTATGATTCGCTTTTTACTTTTTCACTCTTTTCCAAATACAATTCAATATCTTTTGAAATGATTAAGATGCATGAATAAATTGAAGCCTATCTGAAAGATACATGAATGAATTGAAACCCATCTGAACAAGCACATCTCAGCCTTCAAATCAATATATAATACTTGAAATTGATGTAGAATTCAAGAGGGAATGCAGCCAAATTAATGTGAGATTTACAAAAAGAAAATTACAAAATCAAAGTCCGAGCACTTGGTCCCCCTCCCTCCCTGCACAGAGTGATTTTGAAAGCATCTTTTGTGTATACAACCTAATACTAGCTACTGTATATCTTTTATTTGAAAAAAATCAAGCAAAAATCCATACACATCTTGTTCCATTGTAACTATATTATTTTATATCTCATTGTATCAGATATTCTCACTGCTGCCCCTTGTGTTGCTTTCAATAAATCACTGTATTGGAAAGCCATTGTGCTAGTTTTGCAGAACCAGAAAAGGAGCTGGCAAAAAGAAAATTTTGCCATGATTGGAGAATTACATAGAGAGATTACCTCTTTTGAATCAGTGGAGTATCGCATGTCAGAACCTGTGTTTGTGAATATTCTTATGCAAACATATGCTGTTAATTCCACAATAACATATGTTTAGTAGCAAAGCCATAACAAGACTGATTTGAGTCACCATCTTGATGAATCTACAATGATCATCTTATGGTTAAATGTTGCATATGAATAACATTATAGAAATAACCCACCAGAGTATTAAGTTTCAAAATGGCATTAAAAGTTGCTCTTTAGGACAATGTGTGTGCGGCAAGTCTTAGTGGCAGAAAAGCCAGGGTTGTGTTTCAAGACATTTTGGAGGGCTTTCATTCATGGGGTTGCCTTAAGTAAGAGATTACTTGATGGCACATAACAACAGGTTAAAAATAATATTTAGCCAGCATATTCACTATCAGAAATCAAGAAAGACAGTAGTATGCTGTTGTGGTTGTGGCTGTTGTGGTACCCCTAATGTGCATTGTGAATGGATAGGCCCAAAGTGTCCAGAAACTGATACAAGAGAGATAATGGAAGAAGAAAAGAGAGAGATGTAAATGAGAGAAAGGCACAATCTCTCTGGTTTCTGCTATCAAGCACAAGATACAGGGCCACTTGGAAGATGCACCCCTTGCTTCCCTGGAATAACATGAAGTCAAGGAAGAGAACAGCTTGGGCCATCCATCTTCCAGAAAAGGAGCAGTCACAGAAAATGTGCTTCCCCCTCCCTGCCAGAAGAAAAACTCTTGTCTCCAACCGACTGTTGTCCTGGGACTGGGGAGAAGAGGCCCTCTGGTTTCTTCCATTGTCTAGGAGACTGGAATAGATACAAGGAAGAGGAGTAATAGAGGAAGAGTATGAAAGAGAAAAAAGGATAAATATATAATCTTGTCCCTGCTCCTTTGCATAGAGTACTTTAATAGCTTATCAGCTGGTGAAGAAATCTGGGGATCTCAAAAGGTTGTTGTCAGCCTTTGGATCTTTGCTTTAGACTCAGTCCTTGACTGTGTGTTTTGGATTTCTCTTGTGGACCAGCAGAGCTCACTTTATTCAGTATGTCACATGGAAAAGGATGGATTTGAAGAGGGACTGATTTGAAAGAAGAGGAACATGCTAGGAAGAGTTTTGAGTATCAAGGACAATGAGAGAGATAGTGGCTCTTGCTGAGAAAGCGTGAGACCTACTGACATCTGAGGGTGGTAGAGCTGGAAAAGGAAAGGTCACAGTCTGAACTGTAGTGGCATATAAGAGCAGAGAAATGGGGAGCAGGGACAAGGCCATAAAGGAGTGTGAAGGTTACAGTGAGAACTAAGAAACACTCAGAACAGCTTATCTAAGGATGTGATTGTCGATGGCACATGGTTGCTCACGATACCTTTTCAAAACTGCTTCTTCTAAATATGTTCAGAAAGCATTTTGAAAAAATGTACATGCAACAGAAGCAATGGTAGCATTTCTGTCGTTGATGGTTGCTGGATGTTAAGCTGCCATAAGCTGAGATGCTACGGACAAATCTATCATGACATGTTAGCTTTGTTTCAACAAAATATACTTCAACAAATCCATATGTCATGTTCAATGTTTAGCGTGATCCATCAATCAACAATGCAGGGGTCTGCAGGGTGATCCAGAAGAGCCTATTTGCTAGTATTTGAAGAAACAATGTTAATCCACCAATTAATCCAATTAGAATCCCTGGATGATGAAATTTAACACCTTGATTGATTGGGCAGTTTCCCTCCCCAGTGCATGTCTTCCAAAATAGTTGCACTTGTACATTCACTCCTGGACCCATGACTCTTCTCCAGCTCCTTGCCTTGGCTGGCTGGACAGGTGCAAAAGGAGGGCCAGAATTAAAGAAACAGCACCAACATTCATCCTAAGGTGCATCACGCACAAGTGTCCATGCACAACCCACCTTCTGGTGATGGTGTGAAGTTCTCATCCTCGTCTTGGGAACCATGAACTTTCCCTACCTCTCACTCATGTCTCAGCCAATGAAGGAATTTAGGTTCCTTTAGCAACACTGGCTGAAGCTCTGGGCAAAGAAGAATTTGGAAAGGTTGGTGACTCCATTGTTCAATCCCTCTTCAAGGAGGAGAAAGATTGGCCATATTAATAGTGGGGGTGCCTTAAAGCACTAGCAGGGAGCTCAAGCATTGTCTCATTCTTCCCTCTCTACTGATGAAATCCCATAATATGGGACTAAAGATAGGCGAGAAATTCACTCGGCCAAGGGTTGGCTTTTTTTTTTTTCCTTTTGGAGGTGGATGGATTTATCCAATTTATACTGTCCAAGCCTTCCAGCAAAACAGGCAAGAGGAGTATTCCCAAACTGGCATTTTGTGGGCATCTCAGGAAAAATGTACATACCAATATATGCATTATTTTGCAAAAAGGCATTCACAAGGCACATGTTTGAGAAAACATGCTCAAAATAACATCCCACCAACATAAAAAATGGAAGCTTAAATATGTGGATATGAATGTTCCCTTTAATGCACAACAGTGTGGAAACTGGTCTTGTACTCTTTATTTATACATGTATTAGTATTTACATGTATTTATACATTTATTGTTTATATTTAGAGATGTATTTATAGGCTGCCTATAACTGCCAAGGCCTTCCTAGGTGGCTTATAGTACATAAAACATATTAAACAAAATAAAACACATCAAAACCTATTAAACCACAATGAAATAAAACATTTATGAAAGCAATATCAAACAGGCTTTTCTATACTTTTAATGTTAAAGTGAATGAAAAATGTGTATGAATTCATACATTAATGTATGTTTATTCAATCAGTTAACTGATTGACTAAAATCGGAGAGTTGATTACAATGCATTGAACTGTGCTTGAGCTGCTATTGTATGAAGAAGTAATATTCATGAAGATGAGGAAAGATTATTCCAACAACAACCAGAAAAACATTAGCACAATGGTACCAAATATCAGAGGCTGAGTGGCATGTTGTATATCCTTCTGCTGGTGGTAAGTAACATCCAGCTTTTGCAACTATGGAATGTACTGTTTAAATTCAACAACGACCTCTTAATATTTCTTCTACATTTTCAGCCAGTTTATTGATGTACCACTAGCATAAATGATCTCTAAGAGTACACCAATGGAGTAAGTTGGTTCTATGCATTTTCTTGGAAACCTGTTATATCAGTTTATGCCTCTAATTAGTGGCACATTTGTTTGTTTATTTATTTATTTAACTTTTATATCCTTTCTGCTACTGAGGTCTTGAGATGGTCTTACAAAAAAGCAGAATAGAGCACAGCATCCAAATAATTTCTTATACAATGAAGTCCCACAATTAGATTCATAGTCAAACCTTAAAATAATGTGAGAATAAAAAGGTTTTCGCCTGGCACTGAAAAGAATAAAATGTCAGCCCCAGGCAAATCTTTCTGGGGAGTGCATTCCATAACTGGGGCACCACCACAGAGAAGGCCCTTCTCTGGATAGCCATGCTCCTAATCTCCTTCAATGAGGGCTCCCGAAGAAGGGCCAGTGTCCCAGATCTTATGGGGTGGGTTGGCACATTGGGAAGGAGATGCTCCTTCCGATACTTAGGACCATTTAGGGCTTTATGGGTCACCACCAGCCCCTTAAATTGGGCCTGGATGTCAACTGTTAGCCAGTGTAGATGGTAGAGGACCAGAGGTATATGTGCATACCTGCCAGTTCCTGTTCACATCCTGGCAGCCCTGTTCTGAACCGTTCGTGGCACACCTATAGCATAAGCGAACAAGCAAGGGCTGCTACAACCTTTTGGTGGGAATCTACCCTTTGAATTTTCTAAAGGAATGGGCCTGCATAAAGGAAGTTTTCATACAAATTATAGAAGACTAGGAAATCTGGGGTGGGATTGGGGTGTATTCAACTATATACTATTCCACATATTTGGACTACTGACACACAGTACATTTCTGAATCTGCTTCAAAGTGCTAAATGTGTGGTCAGTTTACTTCAAGTATCATCTACACCTGCCCCAGGACCCTAAGATCTTTTCTCTGGTGCCCCTCACTAAAGGAGCTAAGATGCACAGCTGCCAAGAAAAGGGCCTTTTCAGTTTTGGCCCCCTGGCATGCTCTTTTCTGTGCCTGGAAATCACCTTTTTATTTTCCAGGAAGTTGCTTTTCAATTTGCATTTTAAATCTACCATTGTATTTTCAATCTCTGCTCTGTGTCTAGGTTCCTTTTGGTTGTTATTTTTATACTGCACACGTAAACTTTGAAAATGTCATATTGCATTTTATGGTTTTGTGTTGCATGGTTTTAATGGCTGTGAAGTGCCCAGAGAGCTCCAGCTATTGGGAGGCATAGAAATGCAATAAAATAAATAAATGCATGTTTAGGGAGAAAAAAAATCCTACAATTTCCAGTATCCCCTAGCCAGCATGGCTGGGAGGAGTGATGTTGGAGTGATGTAGGATTCTCCTCTCACTAAACATGCATAGAATTGCACCCTAAAGGTGTTTGCTTTGCCAATTACATTACAAGTGTAGTTTTCAGCAAGAAGATTTAAGATTTGTTCTTTGGCATTTTACGCCAGAATTGGAGCCATTCATCTTCACAATGTTGTTCTCCAAAATCTAAGAAAAAAACTCTGTGGGTGATCCGAGTGAAACAGTAAACCAATGAAAGACAAAATGTATTGAAGCCAACAGGCCAACGTGTTGCAATACTTTGCTTCTAAAGAGCTGTTGCTAACTCATAGATAGCTTAGAATTAATGTTAAATCGAACTGTGGCCTGAGCTTTGTGGGAAGGCAGACCATCATGATTTACATAATTTATTTACCATAGTACATAACAAGCCTTAGTAAGGAAATGGAAGCCTCTTCTTAGCTTATCGGAAGCAAATTCTCTTAAAATCAAACAACTATTCTGGGTTCAAACCACACCACAAGCCATTTTTCCCCTCTTGGTTGTCATCTTATCTGAACTCCGCCATGGTACTCCACCATGGTGAGAAGCAGCAGTTGGTACATGGTTTCTCTGTACCACCATGGTATGTTGTATTACATTGTCTGAACCCTGAATGATGGTTTCCATGGTCCTGGTCTGCAACTACCACAGAGTTCTCAGGAAAGAGTGGAGATTGCAGAAGCTCCTCCAGCCATCTAGCTTTGGGATTGATTTTTAGGTGCATTGGCTGATGGGATGCGTGCCAACAGTGGGAAGACTGAATGGGGAAGATGGAAACTATGATAAAGTAGAAATCACTTGATTATTTGCCAGGTCAATCATGGTAAGAAAACCAAACTTACAGGTGATGATAACCATGCAGGGGTGCTCATTGTGTTCAGTGAATGCAGCCCTGGGTGGTGTAGTCGCTAAGGACTAGGACTCTGGTTTATAGGAGATCTGGTTTATAGTTCCCACTTGGCCATGAAGTCACTGGGTGATTGTGGGCCAAAGACTCTCAGCCTAACCAACCTCAAGTTTCTTTGCGGAGACATTCCCAAGTTGAGGAGCATGAATAATGTGAATCCCCAAAACATCCCATAAGTCTGCCCCTTTTCTTCCAGCCAGTCCCTCCTTAGGATGGCATCCCAAAGAAGCCAAAACTGGTCCCCACACTCTCCAACACTGAAAGGGGACGCTGTCGCAGGGCGAGAGGGTTATATTGCCGTTCAGTGCAATCCCTCTATATACACACACACACACTATAAATATTCTTTATTGCTCTGCCAGCCAATCATGCTGAGCTTTTCCTACATAAGTCTGTTAATCTGTTATATCTGCTTTCATTTTCATCACAGAATTGAGGACTATCCAAGCAGCTTGCCTGCCTGCCTGCCTGCCTGCCTGCCTGCCTGCCTGCCTGCCTGCCTGCCTTCCTTCCTTCCTTCCTTCCTTCCTTCCTTCCTTCCTTCCTTCCTTCCTTTCTGCTACATGGCCTCTAGGTGGCACTTTGGCATGACAGAAAAATGCAAACACAGCTTGGGAGAAGGTATTTTCTTTTGCTTTCAGAAATAATATCTCATTTTGCCTGATTCTAAAAAAAATGCTTACTCACAGACTGTGCTCTTTTAAAACAGAAACAAAGCTGAAGGATCACATAATCATTTGAAGGACCTGTAAGGAATGATTAATGCACAATAAATGCCTCATGTAGAAATCTTCACTGGTAGGAATTTCTATTTAAAAGACTATAATGGAGCTTACGCTTAAACATTCATAAATCTCAGAGGAACAAGAAGTACCTATTTGATTCATGCAGTAAAATATTAATAGCTTAGGGCAGGAACAGCAAATTCTCATAGTATTGTCACTGCAGCTACTGTAGTCATTAGATATTGGTTAAAGAACAGGGACTCATTAATGTCACAATAAATGTTGCACCATCAAATAGTAAGAGCATCACACTTATGAAGATCACGTGTAAGATATTATATAGAAATATGCACCTTTGCCTATTGTATACAATATCCAAAAGGGAGAATGTAGGATCTTTATTTCCTACCATTAGACAACATTTCTGACAAGGCCATTGAGGGGAGAGGGCCAGAAGAATTGCCTAAAGGCTGCTTCTAGTCATCTGACTATCCACAACATTTGCCGGGAGTTGTCTGGCAAGGGTAACCAGCTGCTTGAAGACCTCAAGAGCTTGTCGAGCAAGTAGAGGTGGTTTGCCTCCCCACATCCCACAGCTTTAATCATAATGAGCTTAAATCACCCCATGAGGTTCATGTTCCCTAAGTCAATTCAGTTTCCTATGAAAACCTAGCTTCAGTCACTGTGCTCTCCTCTTACCCATGCACAAAAGAAACTTGTTACTAAGAATGCCAAAATATTTACAGACATTAGTTTCCATCATTTCCAGAAGCATACCTAGAGTTTCTCCTTACCTCTCAGCATCCCCCATGGACCCCTCTGAAACTGACAAATGCAGCTGACTGTCTAAGGATTCTGAAAATTCTGAATGCATCGCTTATCATAAGCGCTGCCCCATGGATTCCTATGCAAACAGTCCCTCAGCAAAGCAAACACAGAGCAAGTAGAATATGTAATGAAATTGGCTAGGGAAAAAGGAGTTATCAATCAGAAACTCTTAGGCACTGTAAACCCTACAGGTAATAGATAAAAGGTCATCCCATTTCATGCACGGTGCTTTAAGATAAAATAGCCGCTAGAGTTAATAATTCCCACCATAAATCTTCCTTCTCTAAAGAGCTCTGTTATACAACTGGAGTTATTTTTATCACAATGACCTTAATTATTAACATGAACCCATCCGTCTTCGAAGAATTTTCTCCATCAACTACAACTTGAAGGTGGAAACTGGGATTCTCAAAACAACTTCAAGAAGGAAGTCAAAACAAAAAAAGTTCCTTTCTTTCCACATAACCTGGGATAAATTATAAATGGAGCAATAAAACATACAGTTGATGCTGTCGTGTTATGCCAGTAAGATGCAAATAGCAGCCAGCATGAGCATTCCTCATACTGAGATGCAATCAGATCATCACTCCAGGTTCTAAACTACTGGGGAACACATAGCATGTCCATGTGAAATCTTCCATGCACAGATGGTCTAAAGAATGTATGGGACTTGCATTGTTCTCAATCAAACCAGATACAGTAATCTGACCCACTATTCTCTTTCTAACACCAGTTTGGAGAGGCTCATGCTTTCCCTCACATCTAATATTCGAGATCCTTCGTAAAATGTCAGATAGTGACTGGGTTCACGCAACATGCCAAGCAACCCTATGCAGTAACGACAGTTTGTGGTTTTACCCCATGATCGATTCAACTGATGGTCAAGTAGCTTTTCTGCCATCATGGTTTCCATCATCCCTGCTCAGTTCTCCTACCATTGGCATGTATCTCAGAAGCCACCACACCTGAAATTCAATCCCAAGGTGCATCACTCCCTATCTTTGTTGCTTGATTTTCCCTCCTAGAGATTGGAATGATTCCTTCAGTTGCCACCCTTTCCAGGGGACTCTGGTAGTAGCATACAAGAACCATGGGAACCATAATCCTGAGTTTAGACAACATGAAAGCCATAGTGGTACAGGGAAACCATAGAACAAACTGTTGCTTCTTTGGTTTCCAACAACCAAACTTACCATGGTGAAATATTGCAACTGAGTCCACATGACATGATAGACCAAGAATGGTAAAACAGCAAGTGCAACACTATGGCTTGCTATTTGAACTCAAACCCTGTGAACTCATGGCCTCCTGAGCCAGAGGTGGCCCACCAGCCATAGGGACATAAGGAGCTGCCTTTTACTGACTGGGTTCCAGCATGATAACTCACTCTCAAAGGTTAAGTGCAGGTTGTTGCTGAAATATGGGTTATTGTTAAAACATGGATTAATGTGTTGTTTGAACCAAACTCTGCTAACAATCCATGGCTTGTTAACTGTGAAAAATTCAAGACAAGAACTCATGATTTGTTGTTGAGTTGTTTATCAAGGTTTGTTATTTTGTCCAGGTTCAGACAACACAAAAACCCATGTTTCAACAACTTATGGTTCGGTGGCAACCCATACTCAACCTGGACTCAGTCCCTGAGTATGATTTATTCTGTTATTCTATTCTGAAACCTGGCATTGAGTCAGACTATCTATTCATCAGCAGCTTTCCAAGGCTGGAGTTTTTGCAGCCCTACCTGGAAATGTTAGAGAGAGAACCTGGAAGCTGCTGTACCCCTGATCTATAGAGCTGCTTAATTGCTCTTCCAATAATTAAAGAATCCAAACCACACAAGACTGCTAAGCAAAATTTCTGTTATCATCTTTGTCACATCAGTAGACATGGATCCAAGAGAATTGCCTGGCCTAGAACACTGCCAGAAAGTTCACAGGCACAATTAGAAGGAGGACTGGTTAATATTGCTGATAGCATTGGGGAGAATTAACCACAATGCAGGCCCAAAGCCACACAGACAGCCCAAGCCGCAAATCAGGAAACAAGATTTGAATGTAAAAGAAAATTTATGCTGACAGAGGAAGAGGCTGCTGAGTTTGGATGCCTAAGCTAGAGTCATCCGAACACAGCTGCTGGAGTTGGAGCCAGGGTAGAGAGACCACGGGATGGAGCATCTCCCAGCATCATCCTTCCTGCCTTCTGGAATGCCCCCCTTTTCCTCTCCAATGCAAAATTTGTGACTTTAGGAAGCAGCCATCTTGGCTCATTCCAGAGCAGCTGCAAAGGGGCAGGGGAGGGAGAGGGCTTAGAATCCAGAGCGTCTGGGCCTTGGGAAGTGACTTCTGGACATCCTCTCATCCCTGCCACACTGCCCCAGCTGGCTCTGTAACAGTCTCATTTTAGCATGTATGCCTATTTTTGGTTAGGTTAAAAGATACTTTGGCAAACATGGAAATTAGTGTTGGCAAATTTTAATCCACATTTTCATTTGATAGTTCCAAATTCTTAGTCATTTTCTCAGTCTGTGCTTCATTTGCCCATGTTTGCTTTCTGTAATATACAGGATATTTTCTTCCTCTTATATTGGCCTAAGGTTATAAAGAGCAACTTGGAACTATATCAAGATTCTACATCAGCGTTGTACCATGGTTTGGTTCCACCTATGCCAAACCTCTACACATCTTCCAACTTAATTTGGGGATTTCTCAGATTAAGTTTTCAACTGGCAACTTTAAGACGCCGACTGAAGACCATAGCAATTTTTTAAAAGTTTACACTCTTTTCGGCACCAGGCCAAAACCTTTTTATTTGAACAGTATTTTAAAATTGAATAGCTTTTAAGTTTAGTCGCTCTGTTTGTTTTGTGATTTATTGTTTTGTTCTATTATTTATTGAAATTGTTGTTTTAATTGTCTTTTGAAATATTTTAAGCCATCCTGAGATCTTGTATAGTAGGATGGCATACAAAAGCTTTAGACAGACAGACAGACAGACAGACAGATAGATAGATAGATAGATAGATAGATAGATAGTCTGGCAGAGTATGCAATGATAGCAAAATTAACTGATTATGTAAATAGAATACTGGTTGAAGAATTTAATGACAAGTGGAAATTCTATTATGCCCCGTTCAATAATTGGGATGTAAAAGAGAGTTCTTTAAAAAGTAGTTGAGGATATATAACTGACTTAAGTAAGATTCAGCTGCCAACCTGATTGGAAGATTTGCTGGTATACAGAATAATGGCTGCTTCTTTTCTGAACTCCCATTGAGTTCTGAATGACAGAGGAAAGGATGGATTTGTGGGCTCGAAGGTGTTGGATGTACTTGTTTAAAATCCCTTGGCAACTTTTTTTCTATTTTACTTTATTTTACATATACCTTTCTTCTTTTGTATTCAGGATATGTTATGAGAATAATAATAATGATGAAAAAATGCCAGCTGAAAACTGTGGCAAACTGCACGTGTTCACCCAGGGCTGGCCCAAAACATTTTTGCTACATAAGGCGTAAAGAAGACCCTCATCTGACCCCATTCCATGGATGCAAGCCAACCAAATTGGCAGCTGAATCTTACTTTGACAGTGGCAAGCATTCAGAGGTATCCAAAAGCAGCCAAGTAGGTTAGGGGGCAGGCCTTGCTCATGCATGGTTGCTCCATCTTACAATATCCACTGCCTGAAATGGCCACCTCCACCTGCCATTGAAAAATGAGATCAAAGGATGGTGATGGAACAGTGAAGGATTCTACTGCTCCACAAACACATTTAGACAATTTATGAGCCCCAGATTTGGGGAGAGAGTCAAATGGAGAGTGATCTAGTTAGAAAGGCATTTCTGAGCTTTCCTAGAATCATAGAATCACTGATTCATAGAACTGTAGAGTTGGAAGGGGTCAAAGGATCATCAGGTTCAACCTATTGAACAATGCAGGACTCCAAGTTAAACCACACTTCTCAGATGGTTGTCCAGCTGCATCTTGAAATGATGCACCTGATTGTCTTGAGCAAGCTGGGGAGCAAATTCTCAGATTTTCACATTGAATCAACTTTACGTCCTTATATTCATTCACGGCCTTCAAAAAAGCATCCTTTCATTTCCATCCTTTCACTGACTCTGAAGGAAAGATTATTTGAAATCTTTTCCCTGAACCCCATAGTGTACTTTTATTAACTTTTAATACATCTGTATTACTGAGGTTGGAGTATTTTGGAGATACATATATGAGTAATCTTATTACCACAAGCCTGGTCACAGTCAATTGCATTTGAATTAAAAGTGAATAAGGGGAAAAATTGCCTGTTTGCTGCAGAGACAATCTGGCATTCTGCATTGCAGAGGAGTAGAGAGACAATGGTGTGGGGAGAACAGGGATGGGGAGGGATTCAGTCTCCAAAACCTTGATGCTACAAGGGAAATACACTTCATTTTGTAGAATGATGCCCAAGCAGTTATTCAGAAATTATGCATGTTTTAAAGAATTATGCCATTGATGAATCAATCAAAGCCAATATATTACAGCACCATCCTTGAAGATGTTAGGCAGAGTTTAGATGGCCATAGGATTGCTTGGAGACTTAGCTCCAAGATCAGATTATAGCCGGGTCACTAGGTTTACAGCATCTTTCACCTGCCTCCAAACCAGTGTGGAAAAACAGTTCTGCAGAATCTGTATGATTGCAAGAGCAACCTCAGAGATGGAGTTTAGGGGCAATCTAGGTGATGGGAAAAGGAAGAACGCAAGTGCTACCATGCTTTGAAGTATCTAGTAATACTCAGCCTCCTTTCCTCACAGTCTGAGGAGCAAATCTTAGATGGTTGAAGTTGGCCATTGAAAAGGCTACTAGTGGCTACTTCAACCTCCTCCCCCAACCTTCCCAGGCCTCACACTTAGAAGGTCAAATCCATCCCTTTCAGCCTTGCAGTGCTGGGGGAGAAGGTTGAGATAACCACTAGGATATTTCATATCATGGCATGACCTTCACCTCTGCACTTCTTCTGCCCAGCTGGATGACCATAATCTTCCAAATCTTCCACCATGGTTATGGGTGCCTGCATTGGACTGGCCCCTTAAACATCAAAGGATTATAAACTGTTGGTTGGGAATTGCCAGGAGTGTGGTTCTACACTGCTATATTGGGTTAACAATGGTACGATGTTTGTCCTTATCTCCTCTTGGCCAGCATAAAGGACCATTTCCCCTATACAAAAAGAGTGTTGAATTGCAGACCCATGGTCTAAGTTAGATTCATCAACAGCCCAAATTAAGGCCATGGGGACAAAATCAGGCCCACATGGATTTCCTAGATAGTCACTTCTTCTAGTCCACTTTACCCCATTCATTGTCCATTTGCTCCTTTCCTAGATTTTCCATGATCCCTCTCATCCCAGATAGTTGAAACACCTTTTCTTAAGAGTTTGTTATTGGCACTAAAAGACTGAAGGTAAAATGCGCTGGTGTTTTTAGTCCAATCCCTTTTGCCTTTTAACCTGCCTCTCTTTGCCCTTTTGTCCTGCACACTACTGGAATGTAAACCCAAGAGCTTCTTCAAACTGGTATTTAACCCTCAAGCTAACAGAGGGTCAAACACCCCACAAAGAAAAAGGGAAAGAGGAAAGGAAAATAAAACATGATCCATGGAAGAAGGTTATTCAGGGGACAATACTTCTAACTCTCAAAAACATATGAGCACTGTACACATAGAGTGCTTGGACATTGCCCAGTCCCATTCACTTAAATGGAAGCAATAGCCCCATTCATTTAAAAGGAAGTATGAATGCTGCCGCCCACTCCATTACAATAAATAAGCCATCCTTTGCATCTATTAGCTGTCTGTGTGGATTGGAGCCACCACAAGTTACTGCTTTACCAGACAAAATTATACACTCTTGATTACAACCTTCACTTTGGATATTAGATTTTATTTCTTCTCCTTTGGTAAGCACAGTAAGTGGGAAAGGGTTTATTTGTTCAAATGGCAGTGCAATTGATGCCTCAAGAAGGCTCATTTGTGCTCTCCATGATGCTGCCCTAGATGATGACATAGAAGCTATAGCTAGGACTGGGACTAGAGTTGGGGCAAACCCTACCAGAATCTGTCTCTCCAAGCATTTATAGGCTTCCTCTTCTGCTTGGCCCAGTCTTCCAAAGTGAGCCAAGCTGAGAGGAAGCCCATGAAACCCCTAGTAGTGCAACTCTCAACCCTTCTCTGCAGCAGCGTAAAAAGTGGCTATGGGTGATACAGAAGAGGATCATTGCTTGCCAAAGGTTGCAGCGGTCCCCTGCCCTTCTCGCCCCTTGCAGGCAGCATCCTTCTGCATCAGTTGCAGCTGCTGAAATGGTGGTGGCTCTTGGCACGTGTTTGTGTATTGCATGGGAATTCCTGGCAATCCCATATATGCTGGGCACACTAATCAGAGTACCTACAAAGCATACTGGAGTCCAAGGAGCTGAGCCCAAAGGATCTGACAGATGCCCATCCCCAGACAGATTCCTCACATATCACTAGTTGGGATGAACCTTAGATGAATCCATCCCTTTAGTATTCATGGAATTCTTCTCAGTCTTGGCCTGGCTTCCTCCACCGAGTGAGTCTCCCAACAAATATCGGGGAGATTGAAATCTCCCATAATTACTGTGTCTCTCCCCCGAGATATCCTTAGAATCTGGCCTGTCAGGACATCATCCAGGGTCTCAGGTTGACCTTGAGGGTGATAACATACCCCCAGTGTCAGGTCTCTTTCCCTGTCAAAACCCATAAGTTTCACCCAGACTGCCTCTGCCAAATCCCCATCTGTGCTGCATTCTATCTCACTGCATCCTATCCCTTCCCTGATGTATAAAGCCACGCCCCCACCCCTCTTTCCCTTCCTGTCCTTTCTAAAAAGGTGATACCCCTCTATGTTCACATTCCAGACTTGCCTTTCATCCCACCAAGTTTCTGTAATTCCCACCAGGTCATACCCTCCTATTCCCAGGAGAGCTTCAAGCTCTTCCTGCTTGTTACCCATGCTCCTAGCATTGGTGTACATGCACCTCAACTCCTTCCCACCGCTTCCTTTCCTTGGAGTTCCCAGCCTCCTCCTTCCTCCCATCCTCCCTGATACCTGGCCCCTCTCTGTAGGAGTGCTGTCAGTCCCTGCAGTACCTCTAAAACCCTGCTCCCAGAGCCCTGATCCTCTCCCCACACTTGTCCAGTGCAGACACGTTTCTGGGGGGCCTGAACCCGCCCCCCCCCAGCTCAGTTTAAAGTCTTCCGGATGAAGCTTGCTAGAGCATCTCCAAAGGACCTTTTCCCCATCCTCATGAGGTGTAACCCGTCCCTTGCCAGAAGTCCATTGGCAAGAAACCGACTGTCATGGTCGAGAAACCCGAAGTGTTCCTTCTGGCACCATACCCTAAGCCAGTTGTTCACCTCGGAGACTCTCCTGTCCCTTCCTGGCCCAAATCCATGGACCGGTAAGATCGATGAGAAGGCCACTTGGGCCTTGAGCTCCCTGAGTTTCTTCCCCAAGGCCTTGAAGTCCCTGATGACCCTGACCGCACCCTGCCTGGCCATGTCATTGTGCCCACATGGATCACCGGGAGCGGCTGGTGACCCCTGGAGCGAACAAGTCGCTCCACTCTGTCCTTCACATGCCAGATGTGTGCACCCGGCAGGCAGCAAACCTCCCTTGTCTCCAGGTTGGAGCGGCACACTGCCTCCTCAGTGCCCCTCCGCAGGGAGTCCCCAACAACAATCGCCCACCACCGTACCTTCCTGCTGGTGGTGGGCGGCCGTACCCTGGCCCTTGCCTCTCCTGCAGCAGCCCCCTTGCCGCCTTACGTCTCAGGCTGGGGGTCCTGCTGGTCCCCCGAGGCCTCATCAGCCCCAGCCTCCCCAAGTGGAGAGAACCTGTTTCCAGCTCCAGATTGGTGCCAGGAGAAGGAGGCAGCCATGCTGGCCTCCTCCTCCTGTGGGTGACATGCCTCCATGTCTCCCCAGCTGCTCCTCCCGTGGCCTCTCCTTCAACCCTCTGTCCAGAGGGGGGCTGCTCCAGGGGGGCCTGGAGAGCTCTCTCGGCCCTCAGGCACCTCACCTCCTCTTCTAGCAGGGTCACCATCTTGCACTGAGGGCAAGTGTATCCCTGCCTCTCCTGGGGAAGAAGGGTGAACATGTCGCAGCTGTCGCAGAGGACAGCAACACCCATGACTCCCACCAAGGTCATTGCCTGGTCTGCCATTGGGAATTCTTCTGACACCCTACCTCGGTCCCCCACCTTGTCTGTCCTGCAGTACCCCTCACTCGCCCAGGTCTCCCAGACAAAAACCCACACATGTGCGCAAGGATAAAATAAAATTTAAATTAGAGGAAAAACAAAGGAAAGCAAAGCACAGAACAGCACAAAACAAAACAAAAAACAAAGAAAAACAAAGCAATTAAAAAACAAAACAAAACAAACAAATAAAAAACCCTCGGTGACCCAGGGAACAGAGTCCCTGGGCAGCCTGGGCCACAGCTAAGGGATGCAGACAAGGGACGATGCCTTATCAGTCCCTCAGGCTGGTGGCCCCGCCCCCTGCACCCTCCTGGCCCCTCTAGCCCCTCTGGCTCTGCCTCCCTTCCTCTCCACTGCTCCTGTCCCTCTGCACCTCTGCCCAGCTCCTGCCTTGCCTTCGCCAGTCCCCTGGCCACTCAGCACTCTCTCCCAGTCTGTGCCTCTGCTGTTCTGCCAAGAGGCAAGAGCCAAAAAATGCTCCAGATGTTTAGAAGCAAGAACTCCTAGAATTCCGGACCGTTAGCCAAGCTGGCAGAGGCTAATGGGAAGTGGTCCAATACTTCTGCTGTGCAACAGATTGGGCAAATCTGCCTTAGTAATATCTATTATGTGCCCCCATTATCTAGTTTACTGATATTACTGGATGGCAGGTTAAGCTATATTTAGTATATTGCATATTTATCAATGTTATAGCAGCATTTAATTTACTTTTGTAAGTTGCCTTCTACTTGGGCATGTACAAACAAATAACATGGGAGAAAGAATTAGAACATTGAAAATTTTAAAGCTGCTCCATTACTCTTTCACTGCAGTTTTAACATCTTGTGAATTTGTAATGCTATTTACATTTCCTGCTCCTGGTGATATACAACTTTTATATCCCAGTGTGTTTTAGTACTTGAATTGCACAACTCTCAACATTTAGGATTTTGTAGTATTGACCCAAAAATACAAGCACTTTGGTTCCCCACAAGAATATTGAAAGTCTCCTCATCCTTCCTCCGTCATTTTGAATGCTTCCTCTCAGCAAGCATAGTGGCAATTCTGCTCCATCAAAACTTAATACAGCGTCTGCCTTTCTTCCCCTTTTCATCTGAAGGACTCTTCATTTACTCAACAGCATTTTGATGCTGAAAATTCAAAGAATATCCAGCTGATGCCACAGAGAGAAAGATCAGGGAAGTACAACTGAGTTTACTTAAATTAGACCTTGTCATGCAAATTGTTTCTCAATCCTTTCCAAATTGCCTGAAAGCCTATAAGATCACAGGAGAGAATGATTGACTGGTGTGCTGAAAGGTCGGTCAGCAATTTTATGGAACCTTTAATCTGCTCTATATTGCTTTTCTTCTCTTATTACTAGATCTTGCTTCTTTCATGTTTTCTTAGTCCTTCAGAATTGCCTGTGACCAAAGATCCCCATCTAGAATACGCATTTTGTTGCTTCCATTGTTAGAACTCCCAGGACTTGGAGTTCATAACAGTGGCCAAAGATTTGCTGATTTCTCTTTTGTTGCCCAGCAGAGATCGTCTCTCTAAACGGGAAGAGAATGAGGCTCTTGATGCTTGCTTGTATAGAATGCTTGCCTATATTGAAAACACAGAACCAGTAATCATGATGTTATTCCATGAGCTCAGATACTGCTAGCAAAACTCCACAAAATATGTCTATTGCACAAAAAATTGCACATTTTACTTGTGCAACCCATTCTGCAGTTGGCTGGGCCACCTTTTTCACAATGGTTTGTGTGAGCATAATGTGCCTCCAGTTGCATACTTGGTTGCACAACCAGGTGTGCAAGAGTTAGGCACAACTGCCTCTACAACCATGCTTTTACAAATGTAATTTTTGTTTCCCTTGGCACATCATTTGTGCTAGTGGAATGGCATGGTTGGATACTGCCCAAGCATTATGTTTGTAAGATCCATAATGTGAAGGAAATGATTTAAGAATTTCCATCTATATATATATGAGGACAAAAAGAAGGTCTGTGATAGGAAAGGTCTAATTAAAAACCATTCATCCTGTTGACCAGACTGCTTTCTAATCACTTTGCAATGGAAATCCAGGCGCAACATGTTACAGCTGATTCCCATACCAGGGAGGGAGCAGGGGCAGAAATCTGGACTATGCATTGCAGGTGGCAGATAACTTTTAAGAAAGTTCTCTCACACATGCACACAAATATTAGAATGCTCCCTCTGTGTATAAAATTAGCCTGTCAGGAAGACAGCTCTAGCACAACTCCTGTTTTCCACGTGGAAGCATTCAAAATGGCCTCCCCCATCTGAAGTGGAGCAGCCCCCAATCTCACGACCTTATTTGACTCTGAGAGCATCTCATGAATTGTACCAAGTGACTTTACCCTGACCACAAATTTTCCCTTTAAGCTGCCCAAGTTCCAGTGAGGAGAATGTGTAGGATAATTCATGACAGCTAGAAACAGAATCAATGTCCTGGATCAAACACCAATTCAGTGCAACACGGAGCAACCCACTATCAGAATGTTTCTAAATCCCAGCTCTGTCACAAGCAACCCAATTCCCATTCAGGCATGTGGACCCTGGTGCTTTGTTCTGTAGATGCCACGAATGTGAATTCACTTTACAGCTATTATCAGTGATACACTGTGCTTATTTACACTTTACTTTTTAAATTTTGCACATAAGGGTTCTGGATTAAATGCCAATCCTTAATGCTGTGTGGATGTGTTTGATTTTGATTAAAGTTGTATTTTATTTATTACTTTATTTAAACTTCCAAAGTCTCTCTTTTCTGATCTATTTCCAGGGCAGGTACTAAATAAATAAATAAAATTATCCAGATAAAATACAATCCATTAAAAAACCACTTATCCTTCTAACTGACCATCATGCTGAGAAGTGGCAAGACTAAATGGCAAACTGTGCTATCATTAATGAGGCTGCCAGAGTTCATAATTAGTCAGCTAGCTGGCTGAAACCGAACCATTCCCAGTGCTCACCGTTGTAGCAAGTCCAGATCCATGCATTACGAGTTCATAATTAAGAATTGATTGTGCTCTTCGGAAAGGAAGGAAGTAGCACACAGATTCTACTCTCCAAAAGTTCAGTCCTCCTACCCTCTAGACCACCCCCACCAAAACAAAAGAAACAAACAAACAAAGCCCTTGAAGCAGTAACTGTATCTTCTTCTCACTCCATGAAGTGGAAGACTCCGCAGCCCTGGTCTTCATACCAATGTTCAATGACAATGAGGAAACCTAGGGGAGGTGCCAATGTCTGATCATATATTGTTGGATGAGTTTCAGTTATTGCGGCCTGATGATGTGGACAAGGTGCGTGGACAAGTACGTCCCACGACCTGTTTACTTGACCCTTGCCCGTCGTGGCTACTGTCCAAAGCCAAACACGGGATTGGTGCCTGGATCCTGGAGGTCATCAGCGCCTCTCTGTAGGAGACGGTCAGGCTGGTCCTAAAGAAGGCATCCCTGGATCCAGAGATGGCCGCCAATTATAGACCGGAGGCCAACATCCAGTTCTTGGGCAAGGTGTTGGAGCAGGTGGTGGCGGGACAACTCCAAGCACTCTTGGATGAAACTGATTATCTGGACCCATTTCGGTCCTGCTTCAGACCCGGGTATGGTACTGAATCTGCCTTGGTCACCCTGTATGATGACCTGTGCAGGGAGAGAGACAGGGGGAGTGTGTCCTTGTTGGTTCTCCTGGACCTCTCAGCAGCATTCGATACCATCGACCATGGTATCCTTCTGGATAGGCTAAGGGGGCTGGGAGTAGGAGGCACTGCTTGGCAGTGGTTCCACTCCTACCTCGATGGCCGATTCCAGAAGGTAGTGCTGGGGGACTTTGCCTCTGCGCCATGGCAGTTATGCCATGGAGTACCGCAGGGGTCCATTCTGGACCCCTTGCTATTGAACATCTACATGAAACAACTAGGAGAGGTCATCAGGAAGTGTGGGCTGAGGAATCATCAGTATGCTGATGATACCCAGCTCTACCTCTCTTTTTCAACCAATCCAGGTGAGGTAGTGGCTGTAGTGAACCGGTGCCTGGCTGAGGTAACGGGCTGGATGAGGGCCAATAAACTGAAACTTAATCCAGACAAGATGGAGGTCCTGCAGGTGGGATGTTCAAGCTCCTGGGTAGGTGACTTGGACCTTGTCCTGAGTGGGGTTGCACTCCCTCTAAAGGACAGGGTCCGCAGCTTGGGAGTGCTCCTCGACCCGGGACTGTCTTTGGAAGCTCAAGTGACTGCGGTGGCGAGGAGAGCTTTCCTTCAGGTTTGGCTAATCCATCAGCTGCGTCCCTACCTGGAGGACGACTGCCTAGCTATAGTGACACTCGCATTGGTTACTTCCCGGTTGGATTACTGTAACGCGCTGTACGTGGGGTTGCCCTTGAAGACAGTCCGGATACTTCACATGGTGCAAAATAGAGCAGCCTGGTTGTTGACGGGGACTGGGCATCATTCTCATATAACCCCAGTCATCTACCAGCTTCACTGGCTTCCTATCAAAGTCCGGGCTCAATTCAAGGTACTAATAATTACCTATAAAGCCCTTAATGGCTTGGGACCTGGATACCTAAAGGAATGCCTGCTTCCATATTTGCCCTACCGCCCGTTGAGATCGGCAGCAGAGACCTTCCTCTGGGAGCCCTCCATGAGAGACATCAGGAGGCAAAGTGCCTGGAAGAGGGCTTTCTCTGCGGTGGCACCCCATCTGTGGAATGTGCTCCCCAGAGAGGTCTGCCTGGCGCCATCGTTATTTGTTTTTTGGTGCCAGGCTAAGACCTTTTTATTTAAACAATATTTTAACAACGCTTGATAATATCTATAGGTTTTAATTGTGCAGCCAGGGTGTTTCTGGGTTTTAATTGTATTTGTATTATGTTTATTTATTTATGTGAGCCATCCTGAGGCTAAAAGCGATGGGACGGCATACAAAAATTCTAAATAAATAAACCTCACATGGCTCCATCACACAGGAAAGCCCTGTGAAAGAAGTAATCCGAAAGGGAGTGTGATGTGGTGGACCATAATATCATACCCAAGGATGCTATTCTATACTACAGGTCTCAAGATACACCTTGACCTTCTCTATGTGCAACAACTCATATACAGGGAATGATAGTTTGTATAAAGGGAGATCTCTTATCTGAGCTCACTTAGAGGAATTCATTCCTTTCCAAGTAAAGAACGAATTCGCTCAGGGAAAGATCACCCATCACTAGATAGTGTTGCCACTTAAAATGCATGAGCAAATCAAAATAGCTTAACCTGGTGCCAAAAATATTGAAAAGCAGGGATCTAGCCTACCTCCATTCAGAGGGTGTTCCTGTAGAGAGTGGTGGTATTTCCCTGCATTAAACACCAATAGGACAAGAAACAAAACAACTCTTCTTGCCCATTGAATAGCAGAGAATGCTGTCATTTGAAAGTCTGAACCAGCTTCACATGCATGCATCATTCTAGTTGATGTGTGGACAATTGTTGAGATTTGAGGGGCCAAGGAGGAGTTACCTGTTGAATTCTGACACTTTTTCTACCATTTTTTTAAGTAAAGGGAGCATTAGCTGCATGTAATATTGGTATGAACAAGGATATGGTCTGTTCTTGGCCCCTTCCAGCTCTACTATTTGATGATTCCATTTTTCACTAATATGACTTTCACAGAGATGGATTCCCATGATTCTACCAAGTATTGTTTCTGTGGATCATGCATATGTATATCATTACTGAGTTGATCTATACTCAGCCGAGATGGACATGCTCACAAGCTGAGAGGGTTGGACAACAGTTCTTCCTTTCAAGGGTTTTCCTGCCCCCTTACAAAAATGTCTGCCTATTGATGAAAGTTGCTTTCAGTTGCCCTCCTTATTAAGAGCCCTTGTTTACTGCCTGCGGGTTACCCAACACACAAATATGATTGGCTTCATTGGCCCACATGTTTTCATTTACTGAAGAGAGTTGGTAGCATCACATGTGCTAAAGAACTGCAACACCGCTCTGATCCCTGATTGGGTGGGATCTCTGATTCAGGAATGGGGATGAAAATTCAGCTGTAGCATACAATGCTGTTGAAAACATTTCTAAAAGGTGAAAAACTGTGTGTGTGAAAAATGAAATCCCTACTAAAACATGAGTTTGCATCCCCATTAAAATGGGAAAACATTTGCCATAGACCTGACTACGGGCACGCAAGGAATCTGCTTAACGCTGCAAATCCATCAGATCCCCTGGGCATGGCTCCCTGGACTCCATTCCACTTTGCAATGGCCCTGAGTCTAAGCTGATGGTGGGCACATCCAGAGTCCACAGGGTGCTTGACAGGAATCTAGTCCCTTGGACTGTGCAAGCAGAGCCTCTCTTCCATGCCCAGTGCTGCACCAGGCTTGGAAGAAGGATAATCACTGGGATGGCCAGGCTGGCTGAGGATGTGAGGAAGTCCACAGATGTTAGAGGGATGGATTCCAGTTGAGTTAGTCCCAGCCCAGGCCCTAACCATGAGCAATCCAGACTGGTATGAGGAGCAGGCACTGTAAGGCACCTGCCAAAGCCCATATCCCAGCAGGAGACCCACTAGCGTGACCCTTCTCCCTGGGTTAGTCCTCCTCTTCATCACTGCACCCTCTCTATTCAATAGCCTCTTGCTCTGGCCCAGACAAACATAGGGGGGAGAAACAGTCACTTCCCCCTCCTCTATGCAGCTCTTTGCTTCTGAAGCAAGCAAGTGGTAGCCATGATTAGGAAGGGGAGGAAGAGCAGTACCAATGATGGTGACCAGAAAGTAGATTATGGAGGTGGAGGACTCACTGAGTGTGCTCATCCCTCAAAAAGCTGGAGCTAGTGATAGAAATCAGCAGAAGTGCAATAGTGCAAGGAAGAGGAATCCATTGCATTTATGGTTTGGAACTGTGTGATTGTAATATGTGTGTAGCACATTCCAGTCCAGTGGAAAGACTTCCTTCCTTCCTTCCTTCCTTCCTTCCTTCCTTCCTTCCTTCCTTCCTTCCTCCTTTCCCTAAAGGAAGTACTCAGTCAGTTGCATTGATGCAGGTTAGCAGTGCTTGCAAGAGCAGCCCAGCAATGTATTCAGAGAGCTGATGGAATGTAGAAACAGGACACCGTTTCCTTATCTACAAAAAGGGAATCGGAATATTCACCTCCCTTCCAGGCATGTCGTGAGAAGCAATGTTTATATATATTTTAAAGCACTATAGTATAGTTTTACTCTTTCTTAGAAAACAGGTAAATTCTCTTTGGCTCGTGATGAATGAAACATGACATAACAAGGTAAAAAAGAAGTAAGGAAGGGGAAAAATTGGGTCTACCCTTTGAGTTTTCCCCCCTCCTCCTGCACCATTTTGGCATGCTTCTTACTCCAAACAAGCAAAATAGAAAGCAATATGCTATTAGTTGACATTAAAGGAATGCAAGGCACAGAGCGACTGCTTTGGGGGGTGTATTCTTGTGGGACATTTCCCCCCTGATAATTATTCATGAAATGGTTTGATTTCTCCATGACCTTTCTGGTTTTATTGTTTTGTTTGAAGTCATTCTAAGTTTGGGTAATTGATTTTTTTTCCTGGTGAAATACTGGGCTGAAGGAGGTTTCTCCAGTGATATATGACTCTGTCTGCAAGTTTCCCCCCACTTCTATTGGCTATAATTTGCTAGTCATTATGACCGAGTATCCACTGTAAATTGAAAGCTCGCTCCCAAAGGATTCTGCTTCCTCAGGTAAAAGATGTGACAGACTGCAAAATAATTTCTCGCCCATTTTCGTGCTAGTCTGGATGCACTGACTTGCTAAAACAGAGTTGGTTGATCATGTGTTACATGTTTATTTTGAGTCCTGGGGAATGGTGGCTTCCCCATGCCAATGTTCTCCAGATTGGTTGATCCACAACTTCCATCTTTCCAACTAGCTTAGCCCATAGCCGAGGAAGGAGACCTCTCACTAAAGCTGCTGTGTAGTCATATGAAACATCCTTAGGGTTCAGCTTTTCTGGCTGACCACTATTATAAATGGAAAGCTGGACTGGTTGATCTTTTGGTGGTCCACACCAGTGGGACAACTCTTATGCTCAGACTTTTCAGAGCCCTGTTATTTGGAAGGATATCCAACACCATTTCCATGGAATTCCACTCACATCTTCATCCCCCATCCCCATGACTACAATAAATCTGCTCGGAAGGATTTCAGAAAGCAGAGAGCAGAGCAGTAAGAAGGATTTCAGAAAGTGAGGGCATGCAGAAAACTGCAGAGGGAGGGAGAATGCCCCTCCCTTTTACACTGAAAGATGCTATTTCTTGGGTGGGAGGGGAACTGGATCCCACAACTGGTGTCTGGGCAGAAATCACTTTCCATTGCAAGTTTAAATGTTTCTCAGCTATAATCTCCAAAATTCACATTTGGTCCAGGGGTCAAACCATTCTGGGCTCCTGGACCCAGGAAAGAAATCCTCTTTGTAAAAGCTTAGAAAATAACACTCATCTCAGTGATTGGCCACTGTTACTTAATTTAGGGAGGCGAGTATAGGTCTTTTGAGGTCATTGGAAAAGCAATATTAAAAAGGAAAGAGATGATGGTGGGGCAAATGCTGTGTGTTCCCAGGGACCTTGCATATTGCCGTATTATATTCAGTGTCCCGAGAGTACAGGAAAGTGCACTGCATTACAACATTATTTTCTCAAAAGGCCCCAACTGGCTTTGCCTTTTAAAAGCTTCCAAGTAGTTTGTCAGGTTGCAATACATCAAGAAATACACTTGATGCAAGTCCAAAAGGCACTTTTGGTAATTCAGCCTTTCCCCCGAAGCAAACAGTGAACTTAAAGTAAAATATCAAGTGTGTCCTATGGCTGAAAGGGAAACGAAAGGTTTTTGATACATACCGCAATAAGAAGAGCATTCTTCATCATGTTCCTCATCTAGCAATGTGGACACTGGACAATATTAGTAGTGCTGAAGAGCTGCCGGTAAAGTTGCATGAGGAATTTGATTTCTGGGATTCAATTTTGGGGAGTCCAGTTCTGTACCTCCCAGATCTATGCACTGATTGGACATTTAGCTATCTAGCAGATTTTGCAGTTCTCCAAATGTTGCATGCAATCTTGACAGGAATTTAAATATGCATTTTGTGAGAGGATGCACATTTAGATACCCAGTTTGAGGGAAAATACACATTTAGATACATATTGTGCAAGAAAGCATGCATTTATGTAAGCATTTTGAGAGGGTTTTTTAAAATTGGGGAGTAATGCAGGAATAAAACAAAATGATGTGGAAATAGGAATGGGCTGAATGTGTACTGCAAAATTCATTCTGGCTACATTTCATGGATTGTCAGGCAGCTTTCATTCCATTGTCTATTCCTTGATGGAATTAGATTTTGCAAATTCCCTTATATGCATTTGCACAAATTCACAGCTGTGCAAATTCAAACTCTTGAAAAATATGGGAATCCCTGCAAAATATGCAAATTCATCCAGACCCCCTGCCCCCCCAGAATTTAGTGTATGGGCAAAAAGTGCAGTGTTGGTTGGTCTTTTTTATTTTATGCATTTTTCTACAATTAAATTTGCATAACATTCTGGAAAGTAAAACAAATGTTCTGCATGTCTATGGAATCCACCTGACTTGGGAAAAGCCAGTCCACTACAAACTCCATGGCTCAGGTTCTTAGAAATTTGAACTTATTCAAGTCCATCATGGATTTAAGCCATTTTCGTATGTTCTGTTTGAAATTTGTAAGACCATGTCCTTGATTTGATCTTAGAAGGAGTCTTCTCATTCATAAGTATCACTTGGTGTGTGTCAGTTAGAGCTAGGTGAACTTGAAGAACTCAACTTTCTTGTACTCAGTGGACTTCTGCGTATCTCAGTGATGTGAAGACAGGAAGTAGGCCAAGTAAGGAGCTGTTTTGCAATGCCTACTTCTAAGGCAGTCCAAATTTTTTATGTTCTTACTTAAAGTTGTACAGGATATGGCTGCAGTTTACAAACGATGCAGCCCACAGTTCACATACTATGCATAAAATAGAGGCATCATTTACACAAATGTCAGGCTTATTTTACATGAGGACGAGGACGAGGATGAGGATGAGATCACACAAACTGTGGCCATATTCTCCCCTAGTGTCCTTGCCTTAATCACAACCCACTTTAAAAGGGAAGACCCCATAATGGCTCTACTCAGGTTGGCTCCAGCTCTGCACAGATGGGCCAGAATCCAAGGCCAATCCACCATATTTTCCCTTCCACCCAGCAGATTCCTCACACATTCCTAAATTTGGTTGAAATTGTGACATTAAGGGGAAAAGCACAAGATAGAATGGATCCTGAGTGGTGCCCTCTTCAGGCACTAATTATTTTTCAATTTCCTCCCTTTCTTTACAAACTCTTACAAAATCTCCACCAGAAAGGAATTCTCATCTTTTCCTAGGTTAGCTATTGCCTATATGTAGCAAACTCAGATATTTGATATTCCTCTATTTATTTATTTGATTTATATTCTGCCTTTTTTCTTTTCTAAAGAACTCAGACTGGCTTACATTATTCACCTCCCCCTGCTCTCAGTCTTATCCTCACAACAACAGTTCTGTGAGGAGAGTTGGGCTGAGAGTCTGTGACTGGCCCAGAGTCACCCAGTTGGCTCCATGGCTGAGCGGGGACTAGAACCCAGGTGGCCTGAGTCCCAGTCCCGTGCTCTTAGCCACTCTGCCACACTGGCTCTCTACTCGATAGGCTAATGAGAAGGAGATTGCAATCTACCAGGCATTGCACACTGGGCCAGTGACAATCCAGTGAGCACTTGGCCATGCTTGGCCAGGTGGCACAGCTAGACAAGAAAAGGGAGAACATGGGAGATTGTGGGGAAGAGGCAGGATTCTAGAAAAAGTAACTTTGAGGTAATCAGCATCACTCAGATGGGCCATAGGCTGCCAGCTTCTCTTAAGCAGTGAGAATTTCAATCACAGCAGCAACCTCTCAGCCTGGTGCACATGTTGAAAATGTGCACAATCTGGTTGTTCCATCACCCAATCTGTTGGCTGCTCTAATTTTTCACACAATGAAATGTTAATGCCTTTAAGATCATTTACATATGGCCTAGTTGTTATTTAAGAAAACAGCAATTATAGACGTGTTGGGATAATTAATGGCATGCATACAATTAGCAGTGGGCGAATAGTACTTAAAAAAAATATGGCAGTCATTGCAGCAATGAGGCCAGTCCTCTCAGTTAAGATTTTGTTTCCTAATGGTGTTAATTAAAAATAAAATGCCTTCTATTCAAGAGTCAATGGACTTAGATGGGGTGGAAGCAATCGACTAATGACTACGGTGCTCCTTGTGAAAATCAAGATGGGAATCATGGATACATGATCCGTGTGGAGTCTATTTTTGACAGGTTCAATTATGAAACTGAAAGCTTTCAGTTTCCTCCCTCCCTCCTTTGTTCCTTTCCTTTTTAATGCAAAGACTATTAATTTAGCAGGTCTAGCATATTTCACCAGCAGGACATTGCAGGAGATAGATGATATTTCCTAGGGGCAACCTGAAACGGGGGTGCCAATGTCCACACAGTTTGACTCAGTCTTCTCACATCCATAATTAACTTCTTAGTTAATGTACCCGCTGAAGTCAAACAAAATGAAAACATTACGGCACCATGGTCCTGAGCATTCCCTAGAAGTAGATTATTTCAGCAGCCTGCTATGCTATTGTTTCTAAATTAAACATTAAAAGTCATTAAACAGCTCTCCCTCTGGCTCAGCGAGCACAACAGTGTTCCACTGGCAACATCTAAGACTGAAATGGAGAATGATCTGAGGTTATCGGATTAGCTTTGCTCATGCACACTTTTTTCCTGAGAAATTAGGCCTGCCAGCAGTACTAATGGTCCAGTGGCATAACCTACAGCATCCCTTTTTATAGAATTCTTTGAATTATAGAAGCTGGGAGCCAGGCTGGTGTGGTGGTTTGAGTGTTGGACTGAGGACCTGGGAGAGTCAGCTTCTTGTCCCCACTCAGCCATGAAGCTCACTGGGTGATTCTGGGCCAGCCGCTCACTTTCAGTCCAACCTGCCTCACAGGGTTGTTGCGGCCAAGATAAAATGGAGCTATGGAAGCAACCATGAGTTTCTCACTAGAAGAAACAAAGTGGGATATAAATGCAATGCAATACTAATACAGTGGTACCTCTGCTCACGAATACCTCAGTTCACGACCAAACTGGGTCATGATCAGAAATTTCTGAAAAATTTTGCTTCGGGTCTCAAATTCTGCATCGGGTGATGATTGTAATCATGCCCATCTCCCCCCCCCCCATGCACCAGCGTGCCCACGATCGCACCAGCCTCCCGCCCAGTGAACCTGCAATCACGCCCGCCTTCTCTCCCAGGGTGCCCATGATCAGGTCCGCCTCCCCCCTGAGCACACCCACAATTGCACCCACCTCGCCCCCACAGTGCTCCCACTTCAAATTTTTGTGATTAAAAAAGTAGTTACAAGACGGATTAACCTTATTTACATTGAACCTTATGGGGAAATTTAACTTGGCTCACGACCAATTTGGGTCACGACCAGAGTCCTGGAACGGATTAGGTTCGTGAGCCAAGGTACCACTGTACTACTGAAGGCACAATGCCTGCAATTGGGGGACTGCACCAGTAGGGGGAGCAAATCCTCCCTGGACAAGCAATTCATTCAATTGCTGAAGATAAGCACTTTGGTTGGCTGAAGAAAAGCTTGTTGCCCTTACAGGTGCTAACTGCATTGGAAGCGAGGGTCCTTTCTTTCTCCCGGCCACCCTAGAAGTCTCACCAGGTCCATGCTAGCCATCATCCCCTACCAAGACTCCTCTGAACATTGCAACTCCTCCTCTTCTGTTCCATCTTGGGACTCTGCACAGGCAGACACTGTGACTTCACCGTCCTGCCAAGGTTTTCTTCTCTCCCCCTATCTCCACCCCCATCTCTGCAAGCTCTGCCTTTTATTTCCTCTTGTCTGATGAAGGCAATGGCAAACCTTGAAGTCTAGCAATTTCTTCCCGGTCTTTTAGGAAATTGCACCTATATGGGTGCTGATTTTTTCCCCTTTATGACCAACATGGCTACCTTTGATTTTTGTATAAAGTGGAAAATAAAATACATCTGCAATCCTAGTCGTGACCCAAAAGTTAACTTCATGAAAATGACAGTCATGGCTCATGGAAGTTGTCATCCAAATCATGTGGAAGATGCCATGTTGGGGAAGACTGGTTTAGATAAAGGGTTAAATGAAGAGGTACTGCAACATTTTGCTACAGACACTTCTTTTATATTCTATTTCTTATCCTGTGGTACATTACCAGAGGCTGATTTTAGCAGCACAAAAGAAACAAGCTCATTTTAACTTACTACCCCATCTTATTCAGATTATACTAGGATTGGGGAAAGATGCATAAAAACAATAATAGGAAATAATCAGATGTAACCTTTCAGTCTGAAGACAAGGAAGGAATCAAGACAAAACGACAGAGGTATAGAAAAGAGCAAATGATTTGGAGAAAAGAGGGAAGGATACTGGATTTAGCCTTTTCCTTAACAAAAGAATCAGAGATCATTCACTGAAAATGAAATTATCATACAGATTAAAAATTAACACTTTCTCCTGCAATGTAATGATGTCCCTTTAGAACCCATTTCCACCCAAGATCTAGGTAGTCATGGAGATTAGGCTGATAAAGAGCTAATATAGTGAAGATGATACGATCAATCTAAGCTGGCAGTTCTTATGTGCTTCCTTTAATGTATCCACATCCCATATGGGACAACCAAGAAAACATAGCATGCTCTGCCTCCCTTAACGTATTCACTTCCCCCCACCTCTGCAACTGCAAAATGAAGGCCAGTGTGGCAAAATACCCAGAACACTTGATGCAGCTCAGGCGTCAAACCTCAGGAAGCCAAAATGCCTCCAGTGAGTCAACAGTGCTCTGTCTTCTCCCATGGAACACAGTTGCAGCTGAAGTTCTCTGAAAGGAGCAAAAGATGCACACACAATCACAAAATACAGCAATGCAGCCTGGTTATACCCACTCACTGCCAGGATGCAAATGGAATATAGCCAGTGGGAAATTTAGAAATCAATCTCTTGTGAACATATGGTAAGGCAGGGGTGCTGCACCTTGAACTCAGATTGATTCCTCCTAGGGCTACAATCCAGCCCTCTGGATTTCACCAAATATCTATGCTTCAGTTCTTTTAGCCTCACCACTTCACTCCCTTCAGAAGGAATTTGGAGGTTCTCTGGCTTTGGAGTAGTTTCCCCCCATTCTAAAAGCCACTTCTTACTTACTGGCAGTAAGAACCTTAAACTGAAATGTGCTGGCATGTTTAGTATTTAGGACCCAGTCCTTTGGCTGGAGTGTGCAATATGCCCCTGTCTTGAGCAGGTCTCAGCTTCCTTCTTTTCTTCTCCAGTAGACTCAGATGAAATTTTAGGAGCATACATTCAACATGTACAGAACAGCATAAATCAAAGTAGCATTCTCATTGAAGCATTCTGCACATGAGAAGAGCTGAATTCTAACTGGAACTTCCCCTCCTCCCCTTGTTTTCTGAAAAATTTCTGTCTCCAGGGTGGATTGCAGTGCTAGAGAGATATATGATGGAGACGCCAGACACTTTGCTCATGTCACCTGTTGTCTACTGACTAGCTGAAGGAAATCCCCCTGCATCTCCTCCCCTCATTTCATAACATTTCCTCCCCTCCCCTCCCCCCATTTCATGTTTCCCTCCTTTTCCAAGGTGAGCTGGTTCTCCTGCTCTGCCTAAGAATCTTTACTGGGTAACCTTGAAACTGCCAGGTCCTCTGCCCACCTCTGCCTCTCCATCGCCTCCTCAGAACTGGATGACTCTATTGGAGCAGACTGCAATGAGGCAGGGCTGGGCCTCCTCTCTACTGCCCCCTTCTGGGAGCTTCTCCAAAATGGAACTCATCTCCCCCATCCATTGCCACTTTCCCGAGGTCACATTGGACTGTTGGAGCAGAGGAAAGTCAAAACTTTGTCTGATTCTGAAGGTTAGAGTTCTGTTTCATGGCAGTCCTCATGGTGTCTTCATGGACCCAAATTCATTACAGTCTTTATCAACCTCACACCATATCCACCCTCTCCTAGCCAAAGGCAACCTGAATTTCTACCTCATTAGAAGACCACTCAGGTGGTAGCAGGACCTGGCCAGAAACTCCAGTCGAGAGCAGGTGGCTCATTTTTACAGTAATGCATTTATTTGGTTCCATGTTACTACCATCTTAGCCAAATACTTTGTTGAATGGGGACATTTGTCTGCCAGCAGCCAAGGGAGAACAAATGACAGACATAACATATTTGATTATTTCTCCTTTGTTCTTGGTGTGTGTGTTCTGCCATCCACTACAGGGCTTTCTTTTTATGAGCTTGACCCAGACCATTCTTACATTATAACATTTCCTTACAGTATGCGTCTTTTCTTTCATTATTTCCTAAAAGGGCCATCTACTGCAGAGATCTCTTTCAAAACTCCAGTTCTTTCATGATGGCCATCGTGATTAAAACCACTCTGTGAAATCCCAAAGACAGGTTACTTAACCATTGGGTCATCTGTTCTTCAAAAGCACCCACAGTGATTTCCAATTGAGGTCATAAAACCACACAGACACATCTGGACCTTAGGAGAAATAAATGATTCAGACAAAAGAAATCTGGACCTCATTTTATATCTGCTGGTGAGATGATGAGCATACATTTGGTGGAATTTGCAGACAAGGGGATGAAATCTATTGTCCCACATCTCTTTCAGGAGAAGACAAAAGCAAAAAGAGAATATTCAGCTGAATAAACAAGACCTGTGAATGCAAATCAAAGGAGATTATGCTGGATGAACTCATATTTGCAGTGCTGAGCTCCATTCCTATTAACTCTTCAAGGCATAGACTAAAAAAGGCATGTGGGAAGATAGAATGGCCAGAGGATACTCAGAAAGCAGCTTATATTAAAATGGAGAAATGGATAGGTTCTGTCATTTAAACTCTTGGAGGAGAGTTTAAATTCTTGAAAGTTTCATGGGGCTAGCCCAAGAGGATTTTAATTTTGTTCCATCTGTATTTGTATTATTATTTCCAACGATCAAGATTTGTGACTGGGGCAAGACTGCTTGATAGGATGTTTACAGAGTAACCTCTGAGTTTAGAAAGAGACAAACATTTGAGATGAGAGCAAGAGAAGGTAATTCAAATATGTATGAAACTTCTTCTTCTTCTTCTTTTTTTTTTTTTTTTTGCTTGGTGGTGAAAAATCTTAAGTAAAAGGAAATATGCCTTTAAGCAGCCCATCCAGTATCTCTATGTATGCAGAGAAATGACCATCTTTAGGATTCACACTTGGCATGCTTTCTAATTTTCAAGCCAATTATTTTTCCCTCTTTGTAACCGATTCCCTCTTTTTTCCCATTCCAGACAGGTTTCAGAAATAAAACACTCTGGTTTACAGGTAATGTTAAGGCCCCCTAGCCTTCTGGTTGGGCTTGTTGATCAAACTGTCATCAGTTTTTCCTAGATAGATTTTGGGGACCTCCCTGGCCCTAGGATCTGGGGAGCTCTTTCATCTCTGGACAGTAATGATCAGTGCTTTTTTTGTAAGAAAAAAGGTGCCGGAACCCATGAAATTATTTACCTTCTGCATGCAGTCAATCACTGTACACACACCCACACATGTCAGTTGTGTAATGAAACATAACAGTTGCCGCCTGCAGTAAGCACTCAGCGCACGACCACACAACGAATCACAAGCCGAGCAGCACCACAAGTCGAGCAGCGCCATCACAACCAGTGCGGACAAAGTACACATGCATTGGACTCGACACACAAGCAGCCCGCATGCACCATTTTAATGATTTTGCCGCCGTCCTGCTACGCTTGACAGGGCGATTCAAATCCACGTGGACCAAACATCATATTTTCAAAAGTTACTTTTAAAACCTTTTTGAAAACGGTGCTGGAACTCCGTTCCGGTGTGTTCTGTGACAAAAAAAGCCCTGGTAATGATGATGAAGATGTTATAGCACATCACAGTTCAGAAGAAGCTGAACTTAAGGTTTGAATTTTCCATGTTCAGGATAACCTGAACCTAAGATTGGAAAAATGGGAGGCCAAGAGAGACCCAGACTGAGCAATTCACGCATTAAATACATATTTAACTATGCTGCACCATCCTTCATCACATGCAGGGAGTGGATCAATAAGCGGATTTTTGCTTGAAGGATATTTGGGGCAGTGTCCCGCAGTGCCACTCCACTGATGCAAATGATATAGCAGAAACAAGTTCTGAGCTATACACAGCTGAAGAATCCAACTAAAGTTACATTTCTGTAAGCATGGTAGTGCAAGTGGCCACACCTTACACTTGTGCAACTGGCTGTGTGTGCAACCCAAAGTGCAAAGTTTTGCTCATTAATTCATGTGCTGTGTGTTGTGCAATGTCTTGTGTAACTGGTTGCACCAACATAATAGCCAACTGCTTTTGCAACAGAAAGATTCGACAGAACTCTGCTAGCACTGTTGGAGTTTACAGAGTAACTCCATTGCACAACCCACTATCTCAAAATATGCATTTTTAAATGCATTATGATGCTTTTTTTTTTTTTTTGGCCAAATCTGCACCACAGAAATCCCTTCCTCAAGCATCCCCAGATGTATCTTGAAGACCTCTATATGTAAAAGAAACAATTCTTATGTGTCCACACTTTTACAGAGGTTTTTCCACCACTTAATAGAGTTTCCCTTTTTTCCCACCTACAAAGCCTTCCTTTACATGGCCAATGTCATCTTTATTGCAACAATAATAAAGATACTTTAAAGACCACCTTTGAGAAATATACAGATAGATTGATGCCCTTTGGTATAATCAGTGAAAGAACTGCATTTGTGGCAGTCTTTTAGTTGAAAAATTCCTACCCAATTGTGTTTTTAGAAACATGAAGACCTCCTCCGCATTTTTCTCTTTAGGAAAAAGCATGGCATGATTCTATTTAGATATTATTATTCTGCTGAATGAACTTTCATCTGCGTTTCCGACTGAAGTTTTATTTATTTAAAGCTACTTATTTTTTAAGCTACATTTGATTTCTAACAATGGAGTAGGATCCAACCACTTAGCACCTTCTGTAGTTATAATAGAAACATTACACTTTCTGGATTAAAAAAGTACTGATTTTATAGAACTGGTTCTTAGTGAACCATTCTTATCTTTTCATGCTGCCTTGCATTTCTCTTAAGATTTTTTGACCTGGTGAGAAGGTTCAAAGGTTTAGAAAGGAAGCTGTGTAGCCATGACAAGTGTTTGAGATGCAAGAGAAGAAAAATCTATCTGTACAATGAAATAACAGAGCTTTTATTCTTAATGTGAATGCCACAAGCCAGCAGAGGCCCTATGCAGCAAAGTATCTTTAGTGTGTCTTTTGAAGCATGTATGTGTGTAAATGAGAGAGAAAGAGAGAGATTGAGAGAGAGAGAGGAAGAATCTGAATTCAGCCTGACAGGTTGCCAGTTAATCGGTAGCCATTTCTGGATATAAGTAAGTGTATAGGCATTCGACTTGTTAGAAAGTTTGGTTAAAGACACCAGAGACAACACTTACACTGACATTCATCAGGATGAATGGATGTGGATGAATGTGAATTTAATTTCTGCTTGTAAACACATCAGCCAAGCCCTTTGTGCCATCCTGGAGGAGAGCAGGAGAAAGCATTCTCCAAAATGCTCAGCAATTACTGAGCCCACAGTAGAGTTCAAAAAATGCACACAGTTTTATTGACTAAGCAATCGACAATGGGACAAATTGAAAACTGTTCCATTTGATTGCTTGATTGATGCAAGGAGTCATTGGAGTGAGCCAGAGCTGGGAACTATTTCTGACCACAGAGCTGGGAACCTAAACTATCCTAGGGCCCCTCAGACAATGTCTAGTGGCCACAGGATTGTTCCCTAAATTCATCTGTAGAGGCACTGCCTCCTGGTTCATAACTGAGATCATTTAGGGGGGTGGACAGTAGAGAGAGAGAAAGCCTTTTCAGTGGTAATCCCATGTAGACATTAATTCCATCCATGGTTGCTTTCAGAGGGCTTGAAAGCTTAAGTGCTCCACCTGGCTTTGAATTGAAAGGGTTTGATCAACAGTACCTAGTGATGTTCGTCTATTAATGCAAATTAGATTGCACTAGCCAAACAGAACTCTAACTTAATAGCAAGAGTGTTGGCTTGAATGTTAGGATTTCCCAGTAACTCTGGTGTAGAGACTAATGCTATTGGCATTGCACTAGGGGTCCTTTATTCTAGTGCAGTGCAATTAACATTAGTAAAATAATATCACTGGATACCAGACATAATATGTTCTGCCATTAAACTTCTGAAAGGATCTTTTACATAGCTTGTTGTAAAACTGACTGAATGTGTTATGTACAATCCTATGCAAGTTTAGATGGAAAATACGAATTCCAGCAGAGCTTGCCGAGGGAAGGGAACCAGGTGCAAAGACACCATGTATAATGGCATCCACATAAAACGTAACAGTTGAACTCCTTTGTATTGAATCCCCCCCCCAAATTTTCTTGCAAAACCCCATGATTATACAGATGTAAAGCTATAAACCCATGCAACACCGCAACCAGGGGCTAAAATGCCTAGCCAGTTCAAAGTCTAGATTCTTTTCTTTTAAAAAATGTATGTGGGATGTATGTAATCCATTTTTTGAGGAAAACAAGACTTGGGTGAGCGTGTTGTCAGGAAGGGGTGAGTGTTTAATTCTATATATTTGCTGGCTTTAAAGAACGATAGGTAAAGTTTGGTTTGCTCTTTAGATATATTTTTAAAAACAAAAATTTCAGGAGCCTGTGAGGATTTGAGGTGCTGCCCAGTTGCTGCAGATGCTCTCCTCCAAAGTGACGATATAGCTGGCCCCAGAGTGCACTAAATGCTCTGCTCTCTCCACTTCACTGCTTCTAAGAAAACCGTGCTGTCAGTAATAGTACTGGGAGCGTTATCTTTGGCTTGCCCAGCCAAGGAGTGTGGGATGATTCCTGGAAGAGCTGAGTTCCAGTCCATTAAGTGCCATGTAGATGAGGACCTGGACTTCGAACTATGTGCTGAAGTAAGTGGGAAGTTCATGATTCACAGGTGTGATGTGCTTGTCTCTGCCTGCATCGCTAACGAGCCGTGGCGTTGCATCCTGTCCCTTTCCGCTAGTGGGGGTGGCCACCTTCTTCACATAGAACAGTAGATCCCCGGTGAAAGCAAAGCACTGTATGTGACAAAGATGGGCCATACCTGGAAGTGAGCCAAGGCAGCTGGCCAGAGCTTCACCTTTGCAATAACAGATGGAAGAGACTCCCTTCCACATGGTGCCTTGATAAATATACTTCTGCCATTTGAGGAAGGCAGCCAGCATGAAGGAATGCTAGAGGGCTTTGCAGCAATAGGCAAGTCAGCAAGGGCATGGGCAATGCTGGAGGAGTGATGGGAGTTGAGTAGAACAGGTGTGGAGCATAGCCAGCTATGGTCATGGCATGGCTGAGGACTGGAAGACCCAAGGACCAGGTGGCAGTGCCAGAACATGAACAAGCAGCAAATAGGAGATCTTTCAGAGCAAGTCAGTGAGGTACTATGGTCTGAGGGCGGCAACACTGAAGTCCTAGTTTGACCACATTGTTCACCAGGTGGCCAAGCCAAGAGCATAGCGCCTGTAATCACATAACAGGGCAGATAAAGTGAGAGAATCCTCTTGTATGACTCTTTGAAGAATGGGCTGGGTAAGAAAATTGCAACCGTTAATAAATCCATTCTCTTGGAGACAATATGAAGTTAGAGGCCTGAGCAGAACATCGGAGGTGTGGCTACTAAGATATTGAATTGAAAAGGTTACCAATTGTAACCCCTTTTGAGGGAAGATGCCAGGTTTCTTCTTTTGCTTCTGAGAAATACATGAAAATGAAGTAGATGAAGAAGATCATTAGAAATAAAGCTCAAAAAGCTGCACACAAGAATTAAAGAGAGAGAAATGGAGTCTGTAGAAAACAAAACATAAGAAAATTTGGCTTTTGTGGTGAAGTGAGTTGTAACATCTTCCCCTATTATTCCTCCCCCAATTATGTCTGAGAAGATGAAGATTGACAGAGCTCTGTTTATGAGGGAAGCAATAGTTTCCTTCTCAAAGCTGGTTATTGACCAGAAAATGTTGGTTCCATGGAGCCAGGACTTGGATGCCTATTTATCTCTCTTTTAAAGGCATGCAATCATAAAAATGATTGAATATAGATTGAGAGCCAGTGTGGTGTAGTGGTTAAGAGCACAGGACTGGGACTCAGGATCTGGATTCTAGTCCTCACTCAGCCATGGAGCCAACTGGGTAACTTTGGGCTAGTCACAGACTCTCAGCCCAGCCTACCTCACAGTGTTGCTGTTGTGGGGATAAGATGGAGGAGGAGAGATGATGTAAGCTGCCTTGAGCCCTTTGTAGGAAAAAGGCAGGATATAAATCGCAATATAAATAAATAAATAAATAAATAAATAAAGGGTTCAGGGGAGGGAAATCCACCAGGTAAATGTTTCAGATGCAGCGATGGCATTAACTGGACATGCATAAGCATTAAGACCTCATGCAAAGTATTGCCATTGAAACATTGCTGAGGAAAGGAGGCAGCTAAACATCCTCTGTTCCTACCTTCCTTACCTTGAAGCAGGGTTGCAAAGAAGTCCCATGAATCCTACCCACTAGCATTCGTAGGTATCCTCTTGTGCTGAGCCATATCACAGAGAGTGAACTGAGCCATGGAAGAAGTCTGCAAAGGCTTGCAGAACAAAGTTTGTGCAACCGGTAGCTTTCTTCCATGTGCATCACGAACAAAGGTTGCTGCATGTGACAAGAAAGGGGGTGGTGCTTGTGCAACCTTTGCACAGGGTTCAATTCCTGGTTAGCTCCACTTGAACATGGGCTGCATTCTCCAGGAACTCTGAAGCACCACCACAACAAAGTGGACCTGAGCCTAGGGAATCTGATGGATCCACCCCTAAAACAGATACCTCACACATGCCTACTCTGAAGGTGAAATTTGCATACCATGAGATCACAGGATCACGAGAGTAGCCTTGTCAATGGATGACCAGTCATAAACAGGGGATCATGCACCAGAGATAACCTGGCAATTGATAACATGGTGTGGCACTGGACAAGTAGGTTTCATCCATCCTTTGTGCTCCTAAAGCAGGGGAAACAAAGGACAAGCAAAGCCTGGCAGTACAGTGCCCAGGATGTGTAGGATCTTCAGTAAGCTCAGGGTGTATTCATTTCCCCTTCCACATCATGTCAACCGATCCCATTCACAACCCCAAGTTTTAATGTGGGCAGGAGCACTCTTTCCTGGAGAAGTATTCACAAATTCAAAACTCTGTGATTATGCTTGAAAAGATGTATTCTCCCCACATCCCATGCAGACTTGAAGAACCTATATTTTGCAGAAATACAAATTGTATGTATTTTTACAATTTAGTCCATGAGGGGAAATTGTGCACTTCTGAAAAAAAATATGCACAGAAATGCATGGTTTTCTATTGGAATGAGCCAAAAACACAGAAAGTGAAAATGAGCCTAGCCAACAACAAGCCTCCGAATTTTGGCATGCGTGGGAATGGACTGTTCTGCCACTCGTAATGCAAGTGGTAGATGACTGGGCTGCTGAACTTCATTTGCCCTGCATCCTCTCTCTGTACAGTGGCCAAATGAGGTCAGAGAGCATAATGTTCTCTGACCACACATCAGAACTTCAAGCAGCCCACATAAATAAGTGGCACCTCTTTTGCTCTCCCACCCCTTTCTGGTGGCCCATTCCTTTTAGAGAAATGAAACCAAAATGTGTTGCTTGAGGAGATGCAAAGCCTCCAATCATGTGGCCCCAGAAAAATCTCATAATGCAACAGTTTCTGTTCTTCAAACTTAAACCTTTTCACCTCCAGAAGCCACAGAGCTGGATCACAGTGACTCTGACTTCACACAGACTTTTTCTGAAGCTGCTGCATGTCCTAATTAGCTGCACAGTTGTGCAACAAACTTTAGCCATCAACAAGATGCACACAATACACCCAAATCATGCAAGGGAGGCACCCTACGTGAGATTGTCCTTACTTTTAGACATAATGCATCAGAGAAGAGTTCACTTCGCTCTCTGGATCTTGAATATTTAGCACACGAATCTGCAGTCTGGAGGCCTAGAAGCTCACTGTTCAAATTGCTAGCATCTTAGCTGCCCCCACTCCAACTGCAAAGGTTCGGATTCATTTAAGCAAGGCATTCAAATGGGAAGGGTCCTACTGCTTGTATGTCAGCACTAGCCATCCCTGTCTGTTCTCAGTTTCTCTGCTTAGAAGAGGGCTACAAATTCTCATGCTGGGTTATTTAGCAAAGGGACAGGTACAGAGCCATGCCGAAGCCATCACTTGATTCACTGAGTGACAGGAGGCACCCAGATTGTTGGTGTCTTCAGTACCTTTATGATACCCTCTGCTTCTAGAATCAGGTCTTCTGGGTGAGAATTATCTCTGTCTTAATGCCAATTGGATGCCTGGGCAACCATCATGTCAATAGGAAATTGCAGGATCGGCCATTAACTTCCTTACCTGAGTTAAACACTTCTGATCTGAGTCCAGAGTGACCTGAAAAAGGGATACCCAAGTCTTCCTATCAGTACCTCTATCTGGTGCCATTCAGGAGTATATGAAATATATATGCAGCTGTTTCTCCAGGTTGCATTTTTTGCCGGGGGTTCTATTTTTCTCTGCCCTACCTTATAGTAAAAGTTCATTTCCTGTTCTTCCCCATCTTCCTCCTCCTGTTCCTTTATTATAGAACCAGCATCTGATACTTTTTCTTGAGTGAAATGTGAACATGTATGGACTAGATCTAGAATCTGTGTTTGGGGAAGTTCCCTCCACCTGGTTTTGCAAGTATACCTCTCACACCTACAGCACAGCTCAGGGTTTCCTGATTCCCTGGGTAGCATTGGGGGGTGGGGGGCCTGCCCTTGGGAGGAAGGCTCAGAGAGGTCTCCTTCTTCCAGCACAGTTGATCAAGTTTAAATCTGGATCCAAATCAAGCCTGGGTACAAGGATAGTTTTAGGAGCTTCCCTGCAGTTTTCTCATTTTGTTTAGAACTAGCACATTTTTTGTGAAACTAATTCTTATTTGTAGTGGGTGTGTTTCTGTTTTGTGGGGTGTCTTTGCAGAGGAGCAAGAAACTGCAGCTGGGGCAAAATCAGATCATTCCTTTTTTACTGATATTTAGGAAACCCACACCTTTCCACTTTAGAAATTAAAAAAGGCAGGCACCATGTTCTTGCTTCTAAAAACTTAGAGGTATCCCCAGCATCGGTGCCTTTGTCTCTGTAGGAGCCATTGCACCAATACCCAACCTCATCTCAGACCCACTTGCAAGCTTAACAACCAACAAACTTCACACTAAGGAAAGGGTAAAATGGCTAAAAGATCAAGGATAAATATGGGTATGAGGCAGTAGTGAGGAGAGACGTACAAATAGCTGAAACATAGAAACAGAAACAGAGTGAGTCAGAAGGGGTCTTCAGGGCCATCTAGTCTGACCCCTGGCTCTAGCTGGCTCCGCGCATGACATGTCTACCATGTGCATGTCTAGCCTGTCCTTGAACACCCTCACTAATGGGGCCTCAACCACCTCCCGTGGAAGCCCATTTCATACCCTTGGGGTCCTAACTGTCAGGAAGTACTTCCTGGCATCCAAATTGAACCTTGAAGATACTGCAAGACCAAGAGTTGGAGACTTCAAGAGTCAAGGAAACCATTCCTAACACACTGAGCTGCAGCCCATCTTTATATTGAGTTCAAATTTCCATAGAGAGTCCCCCTATTTGGTGGGCACTACATGAGTTCCCAGCAAATCTCATCTGGGACAAACATCTTTATTTGTTTAAAATCAGGCAGAGGAATTAGAAATTGCACTCCCTGGATTGAATTGTTCACAGCGTACATGTCAATCAGCTCCAATGATATTCATTTCACTGCCTGTAATTAATCTTTGGGAAAATGGAATTCCACTGTAAATCTTAATTATGACCAGATGTGTTTCAATACAGACTTTCAACCCTTCAATTGCCCAATATGGTCTCACTTGCTTTTGGAATATAAATCATTAATTAACTCTGTAAATAATCACAGGCATGCTGTAAGCATAATGAGGGACCTGTTAACTCTGCTGAAATTGTTAAGGGCAGGATACAGTGGTGGGAAAGCAAATAGTTGCTTAACACAGGAAGAAGCATTGGATGCTTCTCATTAGATGCAGCCTGCATCCCAAAGAACAACTAACCAACAGCGTGTCTGTACATCACAAACAGTATTTAATTGCAGGGCCATAAGAGAAAGGACATGCAAGACCAGCAAGTCAACAACCAGGAACCATGATCTGAGAGAATTCTTAGATTTATGGGGTACCAAGTCTCAAGACTATCTGGATGTCCTTCAGATGTTTTGGTCTTCAACTCCCATTATTCCCAGCCAGCATAGCCAATTAAGAGGACTATGGCAGTTACAATCCAACACATCACGATGGCACCAGGTTGAGGAACTGCTGTCCTAAACAGTGTCAGGTGACGCTTCAACCAGGTGTGTTCCTATCCAAATCTGGCCAGTGGAAGGTGGACAGTCAACCACATCAGCCAAGGAAGCTTTGGGCAGTAGTACCAAAGCTGGATCTGACTGAGGCAGGACCCCCTCACTTTCCACAGTTATTTAATCTGTCCTCAGAAAGGATGATGGGCAATAGCCGCACATACTAAGCATCCCCTGCTCATGTACAGAAAGGGGGCAGGGAAATCCAACCCACCATTCTTCCGGGTTGCTCTCCATTATCAGGTCATTCCTTCCATCCTTTTCCAGTGGGACTCATCAGCAGGTCTCCAAAACTCCTCACCATCCTTGGCTGTTTTATCTGCCCGGTTATACCCATACAAGACTCCCAACCAGCAATCATTTTCCTTCTCCCACCTGGCAGGATGGCCGGTACTGCTTGACTTGAGCTCATGCTACAGAGAGCTGCCAGCCTCTCTGAATCTGTCTTGACAGCCACATGGGACTTGTAGGTTATTCTACCACGGGAAGCTGGTGATTCTTGCATCACGGGGATTCCTCATGCATTGTGGCTTTTCTTTTTAGCTTTATTTATTTATTCATTCATTTATTTAATGTTTTTAATATGCCATCCTAATACTAATATTAAAAGTCTCTGGATGACTTACAAAAAAACAAGCAAACAAAGCAACCATATACTACAAACAACACACAAGACACTGCATCCAATAAATGGTAATAAAAACAAGGATAAAACCAAGCAACTGTTAAAATTTTGGGAAAATAAAAAGGTCTTCACCTGATGCTGCAAAGAATAAAGTGACAGTACCAGGCGAAACTCCATGGGGAGCATGTTCCACAATGGGGGCGCCACCGCCAAAAAGGCCCTTCTCCAAGTAGCTACTTTCCTGTTTTCCTTCAAGGAGGGCTCTTGGACTAGGGCCTCTGCCTCAGATCTCAAGGGGTGGGTGGGCACACAGGGAAGAAGGTGCTCCTTCAGGTATCCAGGGCCCAAGCTATTGAGGGCCTTATAGGTCATTACCAGCTTTATGGAAGCTGTTCCTTTGCTGAGCTGATTTCTGGGATGCAGTTCAGCAGCTCAGATTCATTTCAGACAACAGGTACTTCCAGAACATTCTCCTAGAGCTACCACTCAGAAGGCATCCTGCAGCCTTCACATCTTTCTCCCTAATCCATCCTTTGGTGGAAAGAAAAAAAGATGGAACAAACAGTGGGAAAACCATGGGAGCGGAAGGTAATACCACCCATACCCATAAAAGTCTCTGAATGTGGTGGATCAACTGCATAGTATGAGCCTCTTTGGAAAGCACCCTAAAATTTTACCCGAAATGTGTATGCAAAGTGCATACCTGGTGATTTCCATGTGCCAAGCAATCCTGGTCAGGTTGCAAGCCTTGCTGGCAGACAGCTATGAGTGCTTCCCTGGGGGATTGTGTCAGGGCAAAGAAGCAGCAGAACAAGGCCATAATTCCAGATGTGTCCATCAAGCTTTTATTAGAAATGACATGAGTATGAAAGATAGTTGTGAAGGTTGCAACTCAAATAAGGGAGGTGACACCGTCAGTAAATGTGTTGACCCCGAGGGCCTTGGATATCATATTTTAAAGTGGAAGGAGAGAGATAAAATTTAAACCTAGGCTTCAATAATGGGGAGGGGAAATTGCCTTGTGTATTCTTGGCACCCACATCTATGCATGGCAGAAAGAGGTCAAAAAAGCAGCTCAGCAAAGATAAGAGGGGAGAGCAAAGTTTAAAAGAAAACCTTAGCAAATCCTGATACTATAAAGGTCTGCAAACATCAGCAGTGGCCTGCCAAATGTTGAATCAAGGTTGAATTATTTAGCCCATTGAGATGGATGGGTGTGATTGAATAAACCAGCAGACTAAGGTTACTTTTGTACCAAAATGAGGTAAGATGTTCCTGAGACAACAGAATGAACTGAACTATTTCAAGGATCTAATTTATGAGTGTTCAACCTTCTGAAAACTCTCCAGGGTGAAAAGAAAAAAGATATCTTAAACTAGATACGAGGCACAGCAGAAAGAGAGTGGGTCTGTGACCTTTTCCCTCCTGTGCTCAATTTCTGTTTGCAAGGATTTTTTTTTCTAATTCAGTGAGTATTCAAACCTTGTCTCACAAGCAGCCTGAACTGGTAAGGCCCCCTCTACCACCTCAATTCTCTACTACCTCACTGGCACTGCAAGAAACCCCCTGCAAAGGGATTCTGCATCACCTGTGGTTTCCAGGGACTCTTCAAAGAAAGCACTGCAAAGAACAAGTTGCAATGATCTAGCCTGGACATTAGAAAGCACACGTGGCAGTGGTCACATCTGCCTTTTGCAGGAAAGGCTGCAGCTGGTGTCCCAACTATCCTGAGCCAACTACCCCTCTACCCACTTTCATAGGACTATCTCCCACCACACACACTCAAACATGAAGTGGGTAAACTTGGCAGCCTTTAGAAAAATGGGGAAATGGAAGACATTTCAGAGGGTGGTAGGTTTACCACCAAGAGAAGCAGATATTTTTCCCCTCAAAATGTCTCTAGGAATGACAATATGTCAGGATTTACTGTTGCTCCCATGGAGCTTTCTGTCCTAAATCTCAAAGGAGAAGGAGGAGAGGCTACGTCACCCTGAAAGAGAAGCTCTCTCTTACCCAAACTTTCTTAAATCCTCCTTCTGCTGTGTTATATTCATGTATGAGGTATTCCCCCTGCCCAGTACTAAAAATCATTCAGCCAAATACTTTGTCCCAGCATTCTTGGCCACAATACCAACTTGGCCCTCTAGGATTCTGTTGAGCAGTATATCCAGAAGTTCATGCTCAACTTCCCGAGGACATGCTACCTGATCTCTAACGATTGACCCACTATCTATTGATGATGATGATGATGATGATGATTATAACATTTCTATGCCACCCCTTGCCGAAACCTCGGGGCGGCTTACAACACAATAAAATACATTGAAATACAATAGAACATAATAAATTACCATTAAATACAAAAATACAAAAAATACACTGAGTTACAAATATAAAATTAAAATTATCAGTATAAAATAAGTAAATAAAAATATAGGAGGAGAAAGAGAAGGAAGAAGAAGTTGCCCTGGCCAGATCATATGTTTTAACAATTAAAATGATGTTTAAATAAAAAGGTCTTTACCTGGCGCCAAAAAACCAGTAACGACGGTGCCAGGAAGACCTCTTTGGGGAGTGAATTCCATAGGTTGGGCGCCACCGCAGAGAAAACCCTCCTCCGAGTACTTACTCTCCTAATTTCTTTCATGGAGGGTTCCCGGAGAAGGGACTCTCCCGCAGATCTCAAAGGGCGGTCGGGCATATACGGACGTAAGCGCTCGTTCAGGTAGCCAGGACCCAAGCCGTTTCCTACAGAACAAAGGCAGTTCTCTTAACTCTTGGCCCAGATACAGCTCACCACACCCACCGGATATTGGTTGACGTTCAATGCTTCCTGGAGAGTTGGGTATCATTCACATACCTGTCCCCATAGGCCCAACCAAATCAACCAGATCAGAAGGATCAGTTCATAGTTTGCTCCAATGTGAATGTTTAGCTTTGTTGGACCTCATCTGCCATCTTGTTGCCCATTCAGCCAGTTTGGAGAGCTGCCTCAGAGCTCCAGGGTATCAGCCTTTCAAAACATTTGGCATCATACCCAGACTCTGAGTCATGCACCAGTTAAACAGCACTGGTCCCAGTACAGCTCTGGGGGTGGGTGGGGGGCTTCTTACAGCCCTCTATTGCTTGTTTTCTCCTGCTCTTTGTTTCCAGTGGTTCAGCCCATTACTAATCTAGATAAGAATCCATTCACTTGTATCAGGATTGCTATATTTACTCATAGTCTTTTGGTTAGAGACTTGAAAAGTGCTTTGAATGTTCAAGTAAGCAGAAAACATAACCAACCCTGCCCACATGTATAACTCACCAAAAGGCTGGTGATGTGGGACTGCCCTTCAAAAACCACGATTTCTTGGCAGGGCTTATTTTTCTATTTACTTGATAATACTGAGTTGGATACAGACTGAATCAAATAGTGACAAATTTCTGCTCCAAAATATTTGCATCTTGAAAGATTCCCACATCCACCTTCTGGGCTACCTTGCCAATATTCTTCCAAAAATAGTTATTCCATCTTCCACATTGGTCATAGATTGCTGAACTTTCCCAAACTACAATTTTCATAGAGAAACAAGCGCTATGTTAAAATATATTATCATATGCAAATAATATAGAGACTTCCTAACAGAAGCATTTGTGCTGAAGAACTGGGACTTTTAATGGAGTTTTCCCTGATCTAGGAGCCTGCTATGAGTAAGATGAAGCTTTCTCAAGTGAACTTAGGAAAAAAGCAACAGAGACATCAGTTAAAAAAATTGAGAAGGATAATGGATGACCATCCTTCTGTACATCTTCAGCTTAGGAGACAAATAAGTGACCGCAAAATAGTGTGGAAAGTACATAAAGCTTAAGACACTTCAAAGAAAAATATTTCAAGACCATAAAACCAATGAAAGAGAACCTGTTTCAAGTACTTAAGGATATCGGCTCAGAATTGCTGACAAGATTTAAAGGAAAATCACTCCAAAGCATAGCTAAGAACTGTAGAAAAATAACTAATGAAAAGAAATTCCCTTCTGCAGAAAGGAATTGCATCAGCATTCAGAATAAATCATTTAAATATGAGAAGCAAAATATGGAAAGCTTAGGAACAACTTGGAGGACACTACAGTGTCCTCAGGAGGACGGAAACACCTGTCCTCCTTGACTTCCCTACTCCATTTTGCTTCTAGCTCAGAAATATCACTGTGTAAGAGGCGTTGATCTTTAAAAGGCAATGCTCCTAGAATGAAAATTAAAATGGTTTTAAAATATGTTTGGCTGTACCAATGATGTATTCTTCTATGTTTAATGCCCTTATAACATGAAATATAAAATCTGCTTCAGATTCTGAAGTAAAGGATGAAAAGACATGTCCGATCTCAGAATCACTTATTCTTAAAAAGTCAGAGTTAATTCCAAGAATGATGTAAACCTATGGATTCCTTCAGGGCATTTTGGCCAAGAATGGGGCAAAGATGATCCATGCTGATCCATGATCATAGCGAAATACAAACAACCCGTAGTGTAGTATTTGACAGCCTATCAAAATATTTAGAGTAGACATGTTGAAATCCATGGAATTTAAGCTAGTCATGATTAACTTTGATTTCCATGGGTCTGTTTGAAGTATGACTAGTATGGATCCATCCAAACTTTTATTTTTAGAACTACTTTCCTTCACTTTACCCAGAGCAGACATTTAAGCTAATTCACCTGTAATTCCTATGGTCTCCCTTGAACCCTTTTATGTTCCAGTCCTTTGACAGAAAGACCAATTTTAGGAACAAAATTAGCATATTTTTGTTGGAAGATGAACAATTCTCACATTTGAGTTCTTTAAGAATTCAGAGGCGTATGTCTTCCAAACCTGGGGACTCATTCATTTGTTGATAATCCTTAACATATACTACTGTGGAAAATTATTCAGATGCTCTCCCTGAAAAAGTCAGTCCTATATCTCCAGTGAAAAGAAATGGAAAGGATTATTTATTATTTATTTTATTACAAGCATTTATATCCCATCCTTCCACAAAAGCTCTCAGTATGGCTTATATAATATAAAAATTCTAAAATACAATATTAAAACAATTATTAAAACCATTTAAAATTGAACATATGAGCTAAGAAAAAAAGGAAATTAAAATAGAAAGTGCTACTGTGAAACAAATAAAGACAGAAAATCTTAAAATATCTAAAACCCTTAATTGTTAAAATGATGGTTAAATAAAAAGGTCTTTACCTGGTGGCGGAAGCAGTATTACATTTGCGCTAGGCAGACCTCTCTGGGGAGCGCATTCAATAGTCTGGGTGCCACTGTGGAGAAGACTGTCCTCCAGGTAGACACCCTCCATACTTCCTTCAAGGAGGATTCCCGGAGCAAGGCCTCCCCCACCGATCTTAAGGGGGAAGAGGGCATATAGGGAAGGAGGTGATCCTTCAGGTATTCTGGACCTAAGCTGTTTAGGGCTTTATAGGCTAATACCAGCACCCTGAATTGGGCCCAGACTTCAATTGGGAGCCATAATGACCAGCCCCAACAGCAACCTGGCAGCTCTATTTTGTACCAGTTGAAGTATCCAGACCGTTTTCAAGGGAAGCCCCATAATGTTACAGTTATAGATCCCCTGCAAGGTTGCTCTTTTTCTTAGCATTGTTTCCAATGTTCAACAAACTCCCTGGCCATTTTCCTCATCATCTTCATCCTGTTACTTCTAAGCATAGTAGCTATTAATTTCATTAGCAGTACTTGAGCTAACAGGATCTTCTCAAGCCTGTTCTACAGGTACCTGTAGGGATGCATTTTTTCCTTCTGTCATACTTTCCATCCACATTCTAACTTTCCACTGAAAAGTTTTCTATGACTGTTCACCCACACTTGCAAAACCACATCCCATAACCTTCATCTGCTAAGGGAAACCATCCCAAATACTTCTACAATACCTACCTGTAAATGAGAGACCAAGAAAATTCCTTGGACCAAATAAAGACTTGCATTTTTAAAGGCCACAAGAGACTACAACTTAATCAAATTAAATCAATCAATAGAATGCTACTTTACAATGTTAAGTGCATACCTGGCATTAAACATGTGATGAAAGCAATGTTATTTATTTATTCCAATAGTAACTCTATTGGAGGTGGAAACATTAATTGTGAAATACTAAGATATCTTCCTCCTTCGTGGATCACTGCCTTGTCATGGCAAAGGGGCTTGCGTAGCTCAACGAAGCTATGAGCTATGCCATGCAGGGCCATCCAAGACGGACAGGTCATAGCAGAGAGCTCTGACAAAAGCTGATCCACTGGAGAAGGAAATGGCAACCCACTCCAGTATCTTTGCCATGAAAACCCCATGGACAGTACCAAAAGGAAAAAAGATATGACGCCGGAAGATGAGCCCCTCAGGTCGGAAGGTGTCCAATATGCTACTGGGAAAGAGCAGAGGGCTAGTACTAGTAGCGCCAGAAAGAATGAAGCGACTGGGTCAAAGCCAAAAGGACACTCGGTTGCAGATGTATCTGGTGGTGAAAGGAGAGTCTGATGCTGCAAAAATCTATACTCCATAGGAACCTAGAATGTAAGATCCGTGAATCAAGGCAAGCTGGATGTAGTCAAACAAGAGATGACAAGACTGAACATCGACATCTTAGAAATCAGTGAACTAAAATGGACAGGAATGGGGGAATTTATTTCAGATGACCATCAGGTATACTACTATGGGCAAGAATCCCTCAGAAGAAATGGAGTAGCCTTCATAGTCAATAAAAGAGTAGGAAAAGCAGTACTGGAATACCATCTCCAAAATGAAAGAATGATCTCAGTTTGAATCCAAGGAAAACCATTCAACATCACAGTAGTCCAAGTCTATGTCCCAACAACTGGTGCTGAAGAGGCTGAAGTTGACCGAGTCTATGAAGGCCTACAGCACCTTCTAGAATTAACACCAAAAAATGATGTCCTTATTATCATGGGGGATTGGAATGCTGAAGTAGGAAGCCAAAAGATAACCGGAATAACAGGCAAGTTTGGCCTTGGAGTACAAAATGAAGCAGGGCACAGGCTGGTAGGATTTTGTCAAGAGAATACAATGTTCATAAAAAACACTCTTTTCCAACAACCCAAGAGATGACTCTACACATGGATATCACTTCGCGACTAACAACAACAACAAGAAGAAAGCCCTTTGTTTCCTTTGTTTACTGTGCAAGAAAGACCATGCATTGCTGGAAACTGTTCTATCCATTCTTTGTCCTATCCTAATCTTTCTTGCAGGAGTTGGTCCAGTGATAGGTAGAAAAACGGGAAGTTGGTGGGGTAGTTGAGGTAGTGTAATGGAGTAGAAGAAAGGACTGTCAGTATCATCTTCTCATCAGAATTCAGAGGACTTCTGCTACTCAGAATTACATATGACTTTTTAAAAAGTGAACAGCATAGTTCTTTTTCCAGTCACTGGAACATCCTCACTAGAACTTGTTCATCATCAGAACTGTTCACCTGTAGGCAGAGCATATATATTTTAGTACATTGAAAGTAAGGGACGTTAACACATCACAGTGAAAATCTGACATATCTATTAACACTGAAATATTACTCATTTCATCCGCAGCTGCCAGAAAAGTTTGATCTCATTTTGGCTGGATGAGAGCGAGTTTGCATTCAAAAGCATTGTTGCTCTTTTTTTTTTTTTTTTTTTGTCAAAAGGAAGTTGCTTCTTTTGGTGCATGAGAATATGATGAGGACAAATGGAGGTGTTGTTTCTGGCAAGAGACCTAAATAAAGGTATAAAAATAGTAATACCTGTATGCAAGATGTGCATGACACAATACTATGAGGAAATCAGTGACCGATAGGAACATTACAATTTGGCAAAATTCCTCACAAGAGATTTTGCATAATGTCATACCCAGTTATGTTCTGGCTTTGCGTGGAAGGAGACTGTGCCAATTTGACTGTCATTCTTCTACTTCCTCTTCTGGTATCTTTTTTTTCCTTCCAGGAGATGAAATCTGCTATCTTCCCTGACGGCCTCCACCGAGCATCCTTAAAAATCCTCTGGGTCTCTTCTAAAAACTCCCATATAGAGCAGGGTTCAGCCTTTAAGTGTGGAGTTGGTAATGCAATAAGAAAGTTGGTAATAATGTCTGAACAGCAACATATTAAAAGTTAACTGAACAAATAATTGTTGTGGTGAGTCATGAAGTCATGTCCGACCCATCGTGACTCCATGGACAACATTTCTCCATGCCTTCCTGTCCTCCACCATCCCCCGGAGTCCACTCAAGCTCATGCCAACTGCTTCAGTGACTCCATCCAGCCACCTCATCCTCTGCCGTCCTCGTCTTCTTTTGCCATCTATTGTTCCCAGCATTAGGCTCTTCTCCAGGGAGTCCTTCCTTCTCATTAGGTGGCCAAAGTATTTGAGTTTCATCTTCAGGATCTGGCCTTTTAAAGAGCAGTCAGGGTTGATCTCCTCTAGGACTGACCACTTTGATCACCTTGCAGTCCAAGGGACTCGCAGGAGTCTTCTCCAGCACCACAATTCAAAGGCCTCAATCCTTTGGCGCTCAGCCTTCCTTATGGTCCAGCTTTCACAGCCATACATTGCAACTGGGAAAACCATAGCGTTGACTATACGCACTTTTGTTGGCAGGGTGATGTCTCTACTTTTTAGTATGCTGTCTAGATTTGTCATAGCTTTCCTCCCCAGGAGCAAGCGTCTTTTAATTTCTAGGTTGCAGTCCCCATCTGTGGTGATCTTGGAGCCCAAGCAAATAAAATCTGTCACAACCTTCATTTCTTCCCCATCTATTTGCCAGGAAGTGAGAGGACCAGATGCCATGATCTTAGTTTTCTTAATGTTGAGTTTCAAGCCAACTTTTGCGCTCTCCTCCTTCACCCGCATCAAGAGGCTCTTTAGTTCCTCTTCACTTTCTGCCATGAGAGTGGTATCATGTGCATATCTGAGGTTGTTGATATTTCTCCCAGCAATCTGAATTCCAACTGGTGATTCATCTAGCCCTGCCTTTCTCATGATGTGCTCTGCATATAAGTTAAATAGGCAGGGCGACAGTATACAGCCTTGCCGAACTCCTTTCTCAATTTTGAACCAGTGAGTGGTTCTGTGCCCAGTTCTCACTGTTGCTTCTTGACCCGCATATAGGTTTCTCAAGAGACAAATAAGATGGTCAGGTACTACTATCTCTTTAAGAACTTGCCACAATTGGTTGTGATCCACACAATCAAAGGCTTTAGCATAGTCAATGAAGCAGATGTTTTTCTGGAACTCCCTAGCTTTCTCCATGATCCAGCGTATGTTGGCAATTTGATCTCTAGTTCCTCTCCCTCTTCAAAATCCTGCCTGTACTTCTGGTAGTTCTCGGTCCACATACTGCTGGAGCCTAGCTTGTAGGATTTTGAGCATCACTTTGCTAGCATGTGAAATGAGAGCAATGGTGCGGTAGTTTGAACATTCTTTGGCATTACCCTTCTTTGGGATCAGAATGTAAACTGACCTTTTCCAATCTAGTGGCCACTGCTGAGTTTTCCAAATTTGCTGGCATATTGAGTGTAGCACTTTTACTGCATTGTCTTTTAAGATTTTGAATAGCTCAGCTGAAATACTGTCACCTCCACTAACTTTGTTGTTGCTCAGACTTTCTAAGGCCCATTTGACTTCACATTCCAGGATGTCTGGCTCGAGGTCAGTGACCACTCCATCGTGGTTATCAGGGATGTTAAACTCTTTCTTGTATAGTTCCTCTGTGTAATCTTGCCATCTCTTCTTAATTTCTTCTGCCTCTGTTAGGTCCCTGCCATTTTGGTCCTTTATCATGCCCATCTTTCCATGAAATGTTCCCTTCATATCTCCAATTTTCTTGAAGAGATCTCTGCTCCTCCCTATTCTATTGTTTTCTTCTATTTCTTTGCACTGTTTATTTAAGAAGACATTCTTATCTCTTCTAGCTATTCTTTGGAATTCTGCATTCAATTAGGTGTATCTTTCTTTTTCTCCCTTGCCTTTCACTTCCCTTCTTTCCTCAGCTATTTGAAAAGCTTCCTCAGACAGCCATTTTGCTTTCTTGCATTCCTTTTCTTTGGGATGGTTTTAGTTGCTACCTCTTGTACAATGTTGTGAACCTCCATCCATAGTTCTTCAGGCACTCTGTCTATCAGATCTAATTCCTTAAATCTATTTGTTACCTCTACTGTATATTCATCAGGGATATGATTTAGTTCATATCTGAGTGGCCTAGTGCTTTTCCCTACTTTCTTCAATTTAAGCCTAAATTTTGCAATGGGAAGCTCATGATCTGAGCCACAGTTGGCTCCTGGTCTAGTTTTTACTGACTGTATAGAGCTCCTCCATCTTTGGCTGTGGAGCACATAGTCAATCTGATTTCTGTGTTGACGGTCTGTGATGTCCATGTGTAGAGTCGTCTCTTGGGTCGTTGGAAAAGAGAGTTTGCTATGACCATCGTATTCTCTTGACAAAATTCTGCCAGCCTGTGCCCTGCTTCATTTTGTACTCCAAGGCCAAACTTGCCTGTTATTCCAGTTACCTTTTGGCTTCCTACTTCAGCATTCCAATCCCCCATGATAATAAGGACATCATTTTTTGGTGTTAATTCTAGAAGGTGTTGTAGGCCTTCATAGACTCGGTCAACTTCAGCCTCTTCAGCACCAGTTGTTGGGACATAGACTTGGACTACTGTGATGTTGAATGGTTTGCCTTGGATTCGAACTGAGATCATTTTGTCATTTTGGAGATGGTATCCCAGTACTGCTTTTCCTACTCTTTTATTGACTATGAAGGCTACTCCATTTCTTCTGAGGGATTCTTGCCCACAGTGGTATACCTGATGGTCATCTGAATTAAATTCACCATTCCTGTCCATTTTAGTTCACTGATTTCTAAGATGTCGATGTTCAGTCTTGTCATCTCTTGTTTGACTACATCCAGCTTGCCTTGATTCATGGATCTTACATTCCAGGTTCCTCTGGAGTATAGATCTTTGCAGCATCGGACTCTCCTTTCACCACCAGATACATCAGCAACCGAGTGTCCTTTTGGCTTTGACCCAGTCGCTTCATTCTTTCTGGTGCTACTAGTACGAGCCCTCTGCTCTTCCCCAGTAGCATATTGGACACCTTCTAACCTGAGGGGCTCATCTTTCGGCATCATATCTTTTTTCCTTTTGGTACTTCCATGGGGTTTTCATGGCAAAGATACTGGAGTGGGATACCATTTCCTTCTCCAGTGGATCAGCTTTTGTCAGAGCTCTCTGCTATGACCTGTCCGTCTTGGGTGGCCCTGCACGGCATAGCTCATAGCTTCATTGAGCTACACAAGCCCCTTCGCCATGACACGGCAGTGATCCATGAAAGGGGAACAAATAATAGAACGATGAAAATAAATTTTAATATCTGAATGGTTACTACACATACACACATCACCAACAACAGTATGAACAACAACAAACATATAAGAGGAATTGGGCATTTAAAGAAAAATAAAACAGGGTAAAGACCTCTAACTAGTTTCTAATTACACCAGGTTACTCGTATTTTCTCCAAGCTGCTTCTCTTGATATTAGAATTCTAAGCTTTTCCAAATATGGGCCAAAAATGATCGGTTTTAGCTTGTCCCCACACCCAATTTTTTAAAATAATAAGTTAGTTCTTTCCCTACGTGAAGAACTTAAGGAATACTGGTAAATTCTGATCAAAAATGAAGCAAAACAAAATATCCATCCACTTGCACTATCAATTCCCAAAACAGAGGAGAAGGGCGCCAATCCAAATGGCCATATTTACTTATTACATTTATACCCTGCTTTTTCTCTTTTTGCACAGAACCCAAGCAGCTTACATGGTCTTCTTCCTCTCCTGTTTCTCATCACAACAACCCTGTGAGGTAGGTCAGGCTGAGAGTCAATAAACAGTTTCCCAATGTGGAGTTCAGAGCTGAGTGGGCACTAGAACCTGTCTGTCTTGCATCCCAATCACGACCACCCATACTGGCTCTCACAAATAACATTAAAGAGGAGCAGTCTCTCAAAAATCAGTGATGGCCCTAAATCAGCACTAATATAGTTGAATATATAAGAGTTTTGACACAGATTTTCAAAGCTAACTTTGAAAACCCTGTGTCTGGATGTAAGGATTTGCCTGCATTGATTTCTGCCACATCTGCATTTTTTAAAAAACAGAAGTTCTTTTTCTCTCCATTATGGAGAATGTTGCAAATTTTGGAAAATCCTTATCAAATCTGAATGGAAAGAAGCTTCTGACCCATCCACAGGTGCACCAAAGGCAACTTCCACTCAGATATTGCTAAATGAACAAGCCATATGATGCATGTATACACCTGGATGCAGCTATGATGTACCTTTACATTCAGATATAGATGCCCAGCCAATTCTGAAGTACTTACACATAATTCCATATCAGCACAGATCACTCAGAGTACCTTGAGATAACACCCTTGAAAATGACAAATCTGCAAAAGCACAGTACACATACATACTGTTGCGAAAAGAATTTGAGACTGATCCTCTCAAGTAGAGCAATCTTTCCAGCAAACATTCATCTCTGCTAAGATGCTCTCCTGAAATGTTATTCCCACACATGGATCTTTGGGGTAGTGGAACAAGAAACAAAAGAAAGTGGATTCTTATTCCTTTGCCCCACCAGTAGCTAACAATATTATCCTGGAGACCTGAGTTCTAGTTCCCACTCAGCCATGAAACTCATTTGGCGACTTTGGGACAGACACAGCCTCCCAGAGTGGTTGTTGTGAGGATAAAATTGAGACGAGGAGAACTGTGTAAGCTGCCTTGGTTTCATTGCAAGGGGAAGAAAGGCAGGGAATAAATACATGTAAAGTAATAACAGCAACAATGCAACACCATCTCACTTCTCAGTTCAACATCTTTCTCCCAATCAATCAAGCATCCCTCTTTCAAATAAAAGAGAAGCTTGATCAATGTGGGTTGCTACTGCTTTAGGTGTCTGAGTACCTAAATCAGGTTCTTATTGACACATAGGGTGGTGATGCTTTGAGATGTGAGAAAAAAGCTGCTACACAAACTGGTCCAATGTTTGCTCACTCATACAGTATTCAACCTCAGCTCAATACTTGAGAAATCAGATTTGCTAGCAAAGTAGCAGAAAGTCGCAATGTTTCGAAATGTGTAAATGGGTTAATCTGCTCTAAAACATTGCTTAGCCAGCTGCTGTTTTAAACATTAATGAGGCAGTTGGTTTCTTCAGTCTAGGAGGGAAAGAACAGTTACAATTTTTGACCTGAGAAATGGATTGCTATTTTTAGGAGACAAAGGGTATAGCAAACTCTAAGTTCATACATTATCCCAAATCCAGGGTTTTTAAAAATATCACTTGACTTCTTGCGGTATATCACTGCTAGACAGACATGGATTTCCAGGGCAGCACGGCACAGTTCTGGCTTTGGGAATTATAAGAAGCTTTTTCTATATATTCTCATAACAAGTGTTTGGGCCTCGTATTGGTTCTCAGCAAAGTTTGGAAAGTTCTTGCCCTTGTGAAGCTCACAAAGAACTCATTAAAAAACTATCTTTAGCTCCCCACATGGTCCACATAGTGCTGGAGAGATAATACACACTCACAAGTGCCTTTTACCATTCCAGGGAGAAAGAGCTGTATGAAGGAATGTATCAGAAGGCTTAAATTCCTTATATTATTGCTGGGTTTCTTGTGTTGTACTAGGTGAGAATTTGGTTTTGAATAAATTACTCCACAGAAAAGTCTGTGGGTGTGCTGTGTGAAATATGGAGAAAGTTCTGTCAGATTATAAAAGCTCAATTTGTCTCCCTCAAAATTCCTTAGATCAAGAACCTCAAAATTTGCTCTAAACATGTTGGGTAATATTTGGTGGCAGGACTTTTAGCATTTCAATGAAATTCTTCAGCTGAAACCCCAGGCCTTCAACCACTGAGATTCATGTCAACAGGCTGGGGTTTTTTTGCATCTTTTATACTGTTTTTACAGTTGAGTGACATTTGGTAACAAGCTGGAATGCACAGAATTGCCCTGAAAAATGTTACATCCATCTCCAAAACCCTCCTGGGAAATTCCTCTAGTCTTATTAATGAAGCTTGATCTTCTACCCTTAAAATTCCTTTATATTTTGCCTGAGTCAAAATAATTTAATTCCCTTGGACTGTAAGAACCAACCTTATACCCTTGGCCATTTCAAACCACACTTCAAGTTGCCTTCCCCTGATTTTCTCCAATCTTTTGCTAAAGTTGAAAGACCAAGTGCTAGGAAATGTGGACAGTGTTAAAATAGCACATATTTCATTTTAAAATTAGCATCAAATTAGGACTGAATACTTCACCAATGAGGGTGGTTTCTTGTATTTCTTCCAAGAATCAGCATCCATAGAAAGGCATGTTTTGTACCTTTGTAATTCTGCTGAAATTGGTCTGCTCACTGATACGCAGCACTGAAGTCTCTGTTCCAGTTTCTCTAACCTGGTGCAGAGCAGAAAGGTTGCAGTGGAATGCCTATCCTTCCTGACCAACACCCCCTTTTTGTCCCATCTTTCTCAGGAAAGGGACATGGCTGTTACTTTGGGAGTTCACTGTTAGACATGGAGTGAACAGTCTTCCTCAACTTCAGTCATTCAGGAGAGTCATTTCTTATTCACCTTTCCTGTGCTTTCCTTTTTCAAAGTTCTTCCTCTATCTCTGCTGAACCTCCTACAAACATTTTTCTCCTCCCTGAATGGAAAACTTGGCTCCTAGAATCAAATGAAACATTTGATTGAAGGTTCTACAAATGTTTGGCTTTTTCTGCAGACATCTTTGCTGATATAATCTAACAACTTTTGGCAAAAACTGAACACGCACACATACAGAGGGAGAGAGAGGAATACACAATGCTTAACTGCACAATATCCCAAAACCAAAATAGTGGAGAACAGCGGAGAGTGGAGAACAGTTCTGTCCTTGCACAGGGATCCTGCTGTTATTGGCAAAGCAAAGTACCCAGACAGCTGACTGCATAGGAACCACAAAAGCGGGACACGAACCCCCGCAACTGCATTCAAAACTTGCTGCAGAAAGACCAGGAAAAAGTTGTGCTTTGAGATTCCCAAGCTATCAGGAGTTATGAGTGTTTCTATTACCAGCACAAATCAGTGTGAGAACTACTGCTTTAGCTCCAGAAGAGACAGAGTTATATCAAACTTTATGGAGAAAAGACATGGCAGACTCCTGTTATTGTACAGGGGGAAGAAATGAAATACCCAGCTCATATTCTGTTAAGAGGGAATGCAGGATATTTAACAGAAGCCAATGACATTCTTATTCCTGAGACACTACAAGTGCCAGACACAGAGGCAGTGTCTGAAAACCAAAGTTCATCTACTGAGGCTCTGCCAGAGCCATTTTGTAACACTGGCAGTGATGTTACTACTCAGATTGTCACTCACAAAAGCCTCTGAGATTTAGGAGTGAGTAACTGAATGCCCGAACTACCAAAAGCTTCAGCAGTGTTGATCTATTTCATTCTGGTGGATAGGATTATTTTCTGCCATCGTTCCTAGATGGCCCTGGACTTGGTCATATCTTAGTGGAATCAGGGATTTCTTGCTGTTGTTCTGTTCTTGTTGAGGAAAGACAATAAAGTCATTAACTAGCTTCCAGAATAGTGTTTTCTCTGGGCATTCTGTGACAGAGATCTTAACCTCCTCAGGAAATTCCATCAGTCCTTGATATTCTTTCAATCTATCTCAAAGTCTCTGTAGATAAGTATGGAAGATACTCTCCACCCTGCATGGCCACTAGCTAAGGAAATTCAGTTCCATTGGTCAGTCCCACCTATGGAGTTTCTTATCTCCAGAAAATGTTTACATTTCAGACCACTGGGAACTCCCTGTCAGTAGAACTCTGGAGTTCTCCAAGATAGTATCTCGGGATTCCTTATGATATTAGGCACTGTATCTAAGAATGTTCCAGAACTAGTCAAGTTTTGAACCTTGGATAAGGAAACTAAACAACAGGGAATGGATATTTTTATTCTCAGTTCAGTCTTAGTTCTGAGGAAAGCCGTTTTCCCTGGGTAACACCAAGCATCTGTATGTTGTGTTGACATAAAGAAGACACACATCCCTTCTGCTGATGTTTGATCTGTACAGCAATGCTCCAATTTGGCTCTCAGAAAATATTATGTGACAGTAGAAAGTGATTATATTTACATATGTACTATTTTTTCCAAACAACAACAAGTCAATTCATCCAACAAGGTTCAGATCAATGTTAGATTTCAATTATGTATTCGGGCTTAGATTTCACAACTGTTGTTATCTCTTGGGCATCCATTTCATTTTACTTGATTGTTTCTTTAGAACAAGTAATTCCTATTGATCTGCATTGCTTATTTACTTCCTAATTTGTCTTTTCTATTTCCTTCATCAATTAGGATGACTAAAGAGTAAATGCCATTGCACAATATCATCCAAGCTCTAGATAAATACTGATATGATTACACTGGATGCTTCAAGCAATTAACCAGCCAAGGATTTGTGGGAGCAGTCAATACAAGCAACTGGTTCCCCTCTCACTCCATGATGTATCTAAGCTAACATGAATTCAACAAAAAGATGGCTATCCACAGAAGGTCAATGCAACAGAGATGCAGATCCATAAAACTGGACCTTGCCAGAGTTCTCTGACTTCCCAAAGCTTGTTCCAGTCTGAGTCTGTATCAGATCGCAATTTTGGTTTGGTTGCCTGGTCCTTCTTTTCACATGGAAATGTGTGAGCATTTCATGCATAGTTTTCTGAACATAGGTCTCAGTTCTATGCATCACTGAAATGTGTGCATTCTTCTCCCATTGATTAAAACATGCAATCTCAGTAAACCCCAAAAAGGAATTATCTGAAACCAATTCTGTAGCTATGCCTACTGTCTGGGCAGCTTCAGGACTCACTCTGCTGAGTAAGCACCAGAATAATTATCCTGCTAATTGCAGTCCCAAGCAAGACTGGGCTAGACTGAAAAAGGAGCCTGTCCTATGTTCCTCTAATATATCTAATAATCAGGAACAGAGTTTTTCTTGGGCATGAGGACTGAATGACTTTGTGCTGCTTAAAGAGAGCCCTGCACTATGTAAGACCTTGAGTTTTAAACACCTTATCTAATGTGGTCTCTTTCCATGTTGATTTGTCTGCTAAGATCTGCCTATTGAATCTGCATCAGCACCTTTGATACAACAAAGAATGCTTGGTGAACTGCTGTAGTAGTGCCTTCACAGTTTGTACAAGATGTTAGTGGAGCTATTGGGACTTGTGTGAAATCAAGGGACAGGCAGCCTAATTTTGGCACTTGCACCTTACCAAGCAAAATTCAACACTGAGATTCTACCATTGGGACAAAGAGTTACAGGACATACATCCTCTTTTGATCCAGTTCCCCAATTTGGTGGCTTGCCCTGCTTGTGCTGAGCATACGAGGGCAATGCTTTACCCCCAGCATTCCCTCTGCAGCAGCCCATTGCAAAGGAAGTTGGGTAACAATGGACAAGTTGATGTACAGGGAAGCTTTTCTGCTGTTGCTTGAAGAACCACTGGCAAGTATCAGAATTACAGACTTCCTTCAAAGTCGCCAATCTTTATTTAGGAAATGCCACCTGGTTCCACTGGGACATTATTAAAGGCTTAAAATCAGAGTGGCAAGTTTCAAGGGTGAATTCAGTTCTTCTTCCAAATTTGAATTTCTCCGAATCTTACAGTGTGGTTCTCCAATGATAATAAACAGGTAGATCAGGGAAAGTATCATTCAGAATGTGTAATTATAAAAGTGCTTAGAAAAAAGTATGCCTTAGGACATATAAACATGAAAATTCTTATCAAATTTCATGCAAAAAATTTCAAAGGTAGGGACAACTGAACTTAATAGTGGAAAAATGAGAAACTGAGAGAAACCAAAATTGCCGATTAATTAACAGAGGTGGTAGAACTGGTTAGAAATGTATACAGTTTTTTTCTTTTGCCTTAAAATGAGGTAAGGTGGGAAATCCAGGTAGTCATTAAATAAGCTTCTCTTTTGTTATGAATGGAAACATTTCTGATAGCCAGTCATTTACTAAAGTAATGATAATAAATTTGTCTAATACACCATTCATGAAAGTGAGAAATCTTGCACCTTTGGGATGAAATGCTTTTTAAATGCTTAAAATAGAGGGGAAAAACCATCATCATAACAGGATATTACTAAGGTTTGTTCTTAACAACTGTCAAGGCCACCTCTGGTGAAGGAGGCAGCACATGGCCGGCAAGGCTAGTAGCCACTGATAGCTTCCTCCTCCATGAATTTGTCCAATCCCATTTTAAAGGCATCCAGATTTGAGGTCATCTCTAATTCCCATGCAGTGAATTTCATAGTTTAGCTATACACTGTGTGAAGGAGTACATACTTTTATCTGTCATAATCCAGGCACCAATCAGCTTAATGGGATGACCCCAGATTGAATGTTATGGGAGAGGGAGAAAAAATGCCTCCCACTCCACTTTCTCCACACCAAGCATTATTTCAAACACCTCTATCATGTCTCCTCCTACTCACATTTTTCTAAGCCAAATGGTCCTAGTTGTTGTAGGCTTTCCTCACAGGGGACTTGCTCCAGTCCTTCCCTGTACTTTTTCCTAACTCAATAATGCCCTTTTTCAGGTAAGGCAACCATAACTGAATGCAATATTCCAAATGCAGTCAGACCAAAGTTTTGTATAAGGGAAGTAAGATTTTGGCAGTCTGATTTTTCATTCCGTTTCTAATTATGCCTGGCACTGAGTTTGCCTTCTTCACTGCAGCTGCACACTGGGCCAAGATTTTCATCGAGTTGTCCACCACTACCCCTTTCTTGCACAGGCACAGTCAGTTCAGATCCCATCAGTGCATAGTTGAAGTTGGGATGTGTGGCCCCAACTTGCTTATATTGGACGGAATTTGTTATTTTGGTGCTCATTCCCCCTGTGTGGAGTGATTCCTTTGGTGCTCTTCACAATCCCTTTTAGTTTAGCCACCCTCCAAAGTTTAGAATCATCCTCAGACTTTGCCACTTCATCGCTTACTCTAAATTCCAGATCTTTTATGAATAGGTTGAAAAGTATTGGTCTTATGAAGAACCCCATGGGGGTCCACTGATTATATATCTCCATTGGAAGAAATAGTCATTTATTCCCACCGTCTTTCTTCTATCCTTTAACCAGTTAGTGATCCATAAGAAGACCACCCCCTTTTATTTCATGACTGCTTGATTTGCTAACGATTCTTTGGTGAGGGATTTTGTCAAAAGTTTTTTGTAAGTCCAAGTAAACCATGTGTATTGGATCATCCCTGTCTACATGCTTATTGATACTCTCAAAGTACTCCAATAGGTTAGTGAGATAAGACTTCCCCTTGAGGAACCATGCTGATTTTTTTCCAACAGAGCTTGTCCCTCCATATGCTTACTGATTCCATATTTAATAATGATTTCAAGCAGAAATCTCTTTTACCCAGAAGAGATGTTAAGCTAACTGGCCTGTAATTTCCCAGGTCCCTCCTGGTACAAGGGCTAATTTTAGAGACATGTTAAGTATTTTGGTAAGGAGAGCAATTTCTTGTTTGAGTTCTTTGATAACTCTAGGATGGATATCATCTGGACCAGATGCCTTGCTAACTTTCAGTTTGTTTATTTATTAGATTTATATTCCACCTTTTTTCTTACAATGAACTCAAAATGGCTTGTATCATTTTCCTGCTGCTGCTCTCAATATCATCCCCACAACAACAATCCTGCAAGGTTGCTGAGGTCTGTATCGGACTGAGAATCTGTGAGTGGCCCAAAGTCACCCAGTTGGCTCCATGACTGAGCAGGGACTAGAACCCAGATTGCCTGAGTCCCAGTCCTGTGCTCTTAACCTGTATACCACTTCAGCTCTCTACAATCTGCCTTAATTCCTTCCAGAATACGTAAGCTCAGGGACAAGCTCTTCATCCTCTTCTGTGAAGATTAACAAAAAGAATTCATTCAGCTTCTCTGCAATCTCCTTATTCCCCCCTTAGTGCTCCATTATCATCCAATGACCCAACTGCTTCTTGACCCAACACTTTCAGTAATTTAATAAATTTAAAGAATTCTTGATTGTTAGTCTTGATATTCTTAGTGATGTGCTTCTCGGATGTGATGTTTCTTGGATGTATCTTATGTCACTGGAAAGGTTGCCAGATTTTTTAATGACTGTAATACAAAATGGAAAAGAAAAACGCTTATCTTCTTGAGTGGAGACACTGTATAAATTGCATTCTCTTGTTATATCAGACTTAATTTGATTTTTATTAATTTTGCTGGCCTGTGACTGCAAGAAACAAAACAAATAGAAACAAACAAAACTAGTTTACAAGTCCATAGACTTTATGTGACTTGAAAAAGCTGTACTGCTGTGAAATCCACTGGTTAGAGCCATAGAAATCCAAACTCATATGGATCCAATGTGGATTTCTCCACCATCCTAAACCCTCCACCCTTTGCAATGAGTAAATTCTGGTATGAATTGGTTTCAGTTCCTGCAATGGGCCGATGTCATGGTTTATTGTACATTCATTGTTTTTAGCTAGATGGTAGTCATTCTTCAAACACAAGGAACCTGGTCCAGCTATAGCCATGTACACACACCACTTGGGAGAGCAACTGGGGATGCCCATTTCCTTAGTACCATTAGCAGTGGAATACAGACCTTGAAGTGCAAGAGATGACTGTACTGCAGGGTTCAAAATACATCCCCCTCCAGTCCGTGCAACTCGTCTGCAAACCAGCAAGAGAGGGGCATCCATTTCCTTTGTGGATCTCCATTGTTGGGTCCTAATGAAGATCTGGGGAAACATGTCATAATTAACACTGTTTCACATGTGCACAATTCCCATTTCTCCCAAGACAGCCTGAAAATGTATGATCCAAGTCTAACATTCTGTACATTTATGTAAGTAGAAATGTACACTGGAATTATGCAGTATAGAGAGTTAGTTTGAAATCAGTACAGCATGTATACAATAGCCCAAAGGCTTTCTGACTTCTGGATACACAACTAGCGCAATTCCCTTTTTAACACAAGTCATAAGCATTCCTTCATTCTATCCCTACAGCCTCTGGGCCTTTTCTCAGGTCCTTCCATCTGTCCTACCATCAAACTCTTTTTTACTTGCTTTAACTATTCCTGGTTTCCAAATTACCCGGCAAATGAGCTCTCCATCTCTTAGATTTCCTATTTTCTGGAATCACATTCTGCTCAGCCTTCCAGTCCTTAGCCAGTCATATAGTTCCACAATCTGTATCAGATTTTAATTGGAATCAAAGTGACAACTATTTCTACTCACAAATGATTGATAAGGAACAATCCATTACTGACAAGTTTGTTCCATGAACAGCTGGAATGTTTGCATATATTCTGTAACTTCACTCTGTAATTGAAGGAGCTTTACTACCACAAACACAGGAGTACAGTACCTTCTTGCAATTTAAATTATATGGTGTGCCCTTGAAGACAAGATATATCCAAAGGGAACAAGTAGGGGGGGAATAGCTTTTTGAAGTATTTAAAAGTTTTCTAGGATCCTATAAAGGTAGGATAAAACTAAGGATAAGAAAATCTTAATAACGTCATTCTGCTGAAATAGGTATTTTGAAATATCCCTACTCCTCATAAATCAAAAAGTGAATATATGGATCCCACAGTTGAGGAGCAGGTGGGTGAAGTGCCTAAAATTCTGTTCTCAATATCTCACTGGAGAACTAATTTCATGTTGAAAAGAATGGATCATTTTTACTGTTAGTTTAGCCACATGGTACCAAGATGCCCATTTTGTAACACATTATCCATTTTCCCTGGGGGTCATTTGTTTCCACGGCAAATTTTCCAGAGGTGTGTGGTACTGACGCTCCTCTGTTTCCTCCCTCTTTCCATTTATGTATTTCTGTGTGCATAAGTGACAACCGGGCTGGTTCTCCTCCTTTTAATCAGAGAAAGACATAAGCAAAGAGAACAAGATCCTTATGCAGTGCCGTTGTGAGCAACATTCTGATTACAGAAGCAAAAGAGACAGCAGCTCCAATCCCCTGCAGAAATTGCCCATTTTCCACTTCCCCTCTAAGCCACCTGTAGTCACTAAAACCAATTTACCAGACACATACATTCTCAGAAGCAAGAGAAAAGCAGGTGAGAGACTTTTCTGTAAGAAGAAGAAACTGCAATTCCTGCAGACCACAGACAATTATTAACTTATCAGACGACTGTTACCTTACATACATCCTACTTAGCAGATATGGTTCATGTGTGTTCACACACAGAATTAACCATTTCACATGAACTGTCTGCAAGCATTTACATTTCTTCTTGGACAGCACTATTAATGCTGGTTAGCCTTTTCATTTTTCTCCCTGTGCAGCTAGTGGGAAAACTGAGCTTTACCATTCCCTGGGTTTGCCATTCCTGGAACAAAAAAGGACATAATTGCTACTGTGGACAGGAGTCCTGAAAACGAGTAATGTTTGAAAGTGCTGGATTGGGCTAGATAGGGGAAGGAGAACCCCAGCCAGAGGCACTTAGTTCTGAGTCTCACATCACTTGGTACCCTCCAGATGTTTTGGATTTCTACTCCTATCAACCCCAGCCAGCATGTGCAATGGACAGGGGTGATGAGAATTATAATCCAAACATCCAGAGGTCGCTAGGCTGTATGTGCCCATAATAAGCAAATATATATATATATAAAAATCATAATAAGCGTGTTACAGAAGTCTAGGCGGGAAGTCACCAGCGCGTGTGTCACCGTCGCCAGGCAGTCGTACTCCAGGTAGGGGCACAGCTGATTAATCAGCCGAAGCTGAAGGAAGGCGTTCCTCGCCACCGCTGTCACCTGAGCTTCCAAAGAAAGCTCCGGGTCGAGGAGTACTCCTAAGCTGCGGATCTTGTCCCTAAGAGGGAGTGTTGCACCATTCAGGACCAGGTCAAATCCACCCTCTCCGAAACCCGATCCGCCAACCAACAGGACCTCCGTCTTGTCTGGGTTGAGTTTCAGT